>NC_090074.1:8071145-8098645 GCF_038355195.1 Osmerus mordax
TGGGCCGTCATTGATGACCAGCCAGCAGACAGGAAGTGGCCCTGCCAGCCTTCCGTCTATAGGAAGGCTGCATCTGTGATCTTTCTGGATGTTTGGCAAGCTGTTTTCCCCAACCTCCTCACCTTACCGCATGCCCCCCTCCCCCCTCCCCCTCCCCCCCCCCGCCCACCCAGCCAAGCAGGAGAATTAAAAACCGTTAATTAAATCGATAACCTGATTGGAGGGGCAACCACCTCTCCTCTGCTCCTCCGGCCGTTAACAAGTGTTCTAGAATGCCGCCTCACTCATCAGACATGACCAATAAATCCACCCGCCCTGCTCTCCCACTCCGATTTTCATTAATTGATTCGTTGGGTCTTGATGAATGGATCGTGCCCTTGTTCCAATTGGCTGTGCTTGGCAGAAGCTGTTAGCAAAATGAATCATTCATCATAAAGACTGACCAGTTAGACTAGATCAGGTGTGTTTTCAAGTGCGCTAAAGCGTTCGGTTGTTGTTAGTGGTTGCTAACCCACAACAGGGAGCTCTCCAAGGTGAACTGGCAGATCAATACCATTCATCCTTTAAATCCACCGGAATTTAATTCCCTGGATATAGAGCTGTTCTTTTTCTCTTGTTTAAATGCTTGTTTTTCTTTTTATGCTCCAGTGACCGCCACATTCTCCCAGGAGAAATTAAAAACCTCTCCCTCTGTCTCTGTCTCTCCCTCCTCCTTTCCTCTTCCTCTTCCTTTGTCATATTCTTCTCCCCGCCCCCGCCTCCTCCCCTTTCTCCTCCCTTCCTCATCCTCCTCCCCCCCAACCCCTCTTCCCCTCTCTTCCACCCTCTCCTCCCCATTCTCCCCCCTCCTCCGCCCCCTCTCCTCCATTCCTCCTCTCCTCCTCCAGTCGTCCCCTCCAGTCCCACTATGGCCTCCTCCACCTCCCTCCCCTCCAACTGTTCCTCCTCCTCAGGTATCTTCTCCTTCTCCCCGGCAAACATGGTCTCCGCCGTCAAGCAGAAGAGCGCTTTCGCCCCTGTTGTCCGCCCCCAGACCTCCCCCCCCACCACCTGCACCAGCACCAATGGCAACAGTCTCCAGGGTGAGTGACACGCCAGCTGGCCAATAGGGGATCTGTATTCTAATATGTCCTCTCATCCCTTTCGGTTTCAGGCCCTGCTAACTCCTCCAATCAGGGTATCTGTCACAGCCCATCCTCCTCCAATCAGAGTCTCTGTCACATCTCCTCCTGCTGTATTCTTAAAATAACTGTTTTCTCCTTTTTCCACTCTGGCCCTCCTCTCCCTCTCCCACCCTTTCCTCATACAACCCAATGCTCTCTCTATTCCTCCTCCTCTCTTCCCTTTCTCTTTTCCTGCTCATTTCTCTTTCCCTCTCTCTCTCTCTCTCTCTCTCTCTCTCTCTCTCTCTCTCTCTCTCTCGCCTCCTTCCCTCCCTTTCTCCATCTCTCAGACCAGTCTTATGTGGACGCTAGCAAGTACTCTACAAGCAGTTCTCTGCAGGGACTGGCCTTCTCTTGAAGTATGTTACAAATTCCTCTCATCCCTCCATTCCTCCTCTCATCCCTCCTCATCCCTCCACTCCAACACTCATCCCTCCATTCTTACACTCAACCCTCCTCATCTGTCCATTCTTGCACTCAACCCTCCCTCCTTTTCGAACCTGCCATTCCACAGGAAGTAGTATTGATTGTCATAGTGTATAATTTCCTGTCTGAGAAATGCATTTTCTATTACAAACCCTCCACTGAACCATGAATGCACTTTGTCTTTCACAAACACCACAGACTCACTAACTGAAGCAGTTTCTCTATTCACTCTGTCACACACACACCAGCACGCACACACACACACTTAACTCCCAATAACAATTTTCTCAGTCTCTCTATATATCTCCTCCCCTCTCTCCTTCCTTCTTTCTCTCCTCTCTCTCTCTCTCTCTCTCTCTCTGACCATCCCTCTTCTTCTTGCTGTTGGGATGTGATCAACTATGACAGCTGTTCACAATCCATACTGGTACTCATTACTCTGTCACACACCTACCTACTGCACTGCACTTCACAGTAAAAGTGTGTGTGTGTGTGTGTGAGAGAGAGATGAAAGCAGTAGGGTAGGTAGCGAGCCTGTCATACATGATGTTCTGTCAGTGAGACGGTGTGTGGAAAACTATCTCACCCACTCATGTAAACCTGTGCAACACACACACGTACATGAATACACACAGACACACACACGCGGAGGCACACACGCATGCACACACATATCTCCAGATGAATCTGACTGTTTCTGATCTCAGCTTTAAAATCGGAGAACTCTCAGATGAGTTGCCCAACATATTGATTCAAGAAACGTTACTTTATATATTTTACCACCGTAAAAAGAAAGGAAATATGTGAAAGTGTGTGTGTGTGTGTCTGTTTGTTTGTTTGTCAGCACCTTCAACCACCTTCAAGAGATCTGAATATATCAGCAACCTCCTATCTTCGAGCTACCTTCTTAGCAACCATCCTGTACCTACAACCTCTGCTAGCTACCCTCCCAGCAACCCTACTGTACCTACACCCTCTCCTAGCTCCCCTACTGTACCTACACCCTCTCCCAGCAACCCTACTGTACCTACACCCTCTCCTAGCTACCCTACTGTACCTACACCCTCTCCTAGCTCCCCTACTGTACCTACACCCTCTCCCAGCAACCCTACTGTACCTACACCCTCTCCTAGCTCCCCTACTGTACCTACACCCTCTCCTAGCTACCCTACTGTACCTACACCCTCTCCCAGCAACTCTACTGTACCTACACCCTCTCCTAGCTCCCCTACTGTACCTACACCCTCTCCCAGCAACCCTACTGTACCTACACCCTCTCCTAGCTCCCCTACTGTACCTACACCCTCTCCCAGCAACCCTACTGTACCTACACCCTCTCCTAGCTCCCCTACTGTACCTACACCCTCTCCTAGCTCCCCTATCCCCTCTCCTAGCCACCCTTCTAGAAACCCAACTTCCTAACCCAGCATCCCTACAGATCAATGCCTGACCCCAAACCCCTTCATCATCCTCATCATAATTTTCTGCAATGAAACATTTCACACTCTCACCCACACCACATGTTATTTGTTAGTAGTTTGCCAGTAGATGAGAGACATAAAGCTTGAGTGTGTGTGTGTGTGTGTGTACAGTATGTGTGATTGTGTGTGTGTGTGGTGTATGTGTGCGTGTGTTGTGTGCAGTATGTGTGTTTATGTGTGTGTGTGTGTGTGTGTGTGTGTGTGTGTGTGGTGTATGTGTGCGTGTGTTGTGTGCAGTATGTGTGTTTATGTGTGTGTGTGTGTTTGGGTGTGTGCCTATTTGTGCCTGTCATCAATGCACCACTATCCTGGGGTGTTTTCACAACATAGATAACCATCCTCATGTGTGTACAGACAGTCCCACTTTTGAACACGCACGAAGGAATTATTCATTATTCATATGCACACACACACACACGCATACACACAGTGAGAGATGGTTGAGAGTGTGCTACAATTAAGACAGGCTTTTACACATCTAATAGAGTGTGTCAACAGTGCTGTTTTTGCCCGCCTGGCTTGGATGTTGAAACGTTGGGAAGATTTATCCTCTATTTGAAACGTCGTTTGAATCCCAGGCCACAGCTAGTCAGCCAGATGTGAGAACACATTGCTCTGTTTAAGGACACATTGTGTGAAGAAAACTTTGAACACCAATGTATCAACTGATGATTTTCTTTTCTCTTCTCCCTTTCTCTCTCTCTCCTTCTCTCTCCTTTCACCGAACAGTGATCCCTGGAATGATCGTTCCTCCCATGTAAGCGATGCGTGTGTACGTATGTGTGTGGTGTATGTGTGTGTGTGTGTCTGTGCGTGTGTATGTGTGAGAGGGGAAGAACACACACACACCCAGCATGGATCTCAGTGTGTAGTTAAGGCTCCGGTTTGGGGCTGGAACCTCCAGTCCTACAATGAAGAAAGATCCAGAAACTCAGGCGCTTTTTACAAGGAATCACATTTGAACAAAATAAATGAATATGGAAAAAAAACTCAAGAAACAAAAAACTGTGCATTTGCAACAACTCGTTTTCAATTTGTACAAATACTCACTGATGATTTTGTAGAGGGAAAGATTACCCAAAAGCCCCCAGTCTCCACCAAGGGGAAACAGTCTATTTATTTTTGTTTGGGAGAAGATTCACTCCATTGCCTTTTTGCTTTGTTGTTTTTTGTGTGTGTGTGTGTGTGATGGATTTATTGATTATTCAATTTGTTTTGTGCAAACTTTGAGTGACGACGCCCATGTTTAAAGTGTAATATACATCACAGAGACTCGCTAAAGGGAATTCTCTATTTCTGAGTGGACACCAGAAGAATAGAGAGACGTTTAAGTGAAGGAAAGACAGGAGTTAAAGGTGAAGAGGCAGTGAAACAGACCTGACACCCAGACCCCATGCTGGCCAATCAAACAGATGGAGGGATTCATTTCCTCCTTTAACAGAAAGATGAATGGAGGAGGCTACCACCCTAAACCCCGCCCCCATCAAATCCCGCCCACAAGCTCACAGGGACACACACCTGACTTGACGGAGAATGACTTTGAATGCTCTGCTGGTGACCATTTGGCTAATCAGAACCCTTTTCACATGCCAACCACGAAGTGCCACCTTAGCTGTGTAACCATGGATGCAGTGGAGGCCTAGCCAATCCCCTACAGACACTCCTTCCTGCAACTCAGATGCCATTTTGAAGGAAAACATTTTTTGAAGGAAGGAAGGAAGGTGCCATTTCACAGAAGTTTTTGTTGTTGTTTTTGTATGGTTTTAAAACAAATGAATTACTAGGTTTGCATTTCTTTGTGTTATTTCATGTGAAACTGTGATGAAGATGAAGACAGTGATGATGATGATGATGATGACGTGTCGGCCATTCAGAATGTGTTTGTATATTCCACCAAGTCACCAAACAGGAAGTCAAACTAGCCAATGAAGCGACATTTCTCATCACAAGCGCTGTAAAGGTGGACATTGGATAGCCAGCAATGTACTACTCCAGGGATGTGTTCAGCAAATCTCTGAGTTTGAATCAAGCATTTAATTTTGTGTGCGTGCGATAGTGTTTTGTACATAGCAATGAGTTTGTTGTGATTTTCCCATAGATTCTTTTTGCCAAAGTCATCATTTTGTCTCCTATTTAACCATTAACATAAAGTCTTAAGGCAGCTTGTGCGTAGATCAGTCCAGTGCTGCTCACCAACACATCCCTCTCCCTGCCGGAGACACAGGCACATTCTTGTTTACGGGACAAACAGATTTAGATAATCAATCTTAAACTAAATGGTTCCACACTGTACAAAAACACAACTGAAACCATTCGGTTTGAGCTGTAATTAGTTCAATCCATTACATGGAAATGTGTGTAGTGATTAAAATACATTTAGCATCAAATACAATTATCAGATAGTGGAAGACACTTCTGGTGTGCTTGTATTCAATATTTAGGACACCCCGTACAGTGAAACCAATGGAACAGCGCCGAGATCTGAGGTGAATCAAGCACACCTGAAGTCTAACCAGTTATCTCTGAAGTTGGCCTATCCACATAAATACTGCTACAGACAGGTGGAATAACACGTCCACTTTTTCACTCCCTCTCTCTCACTATCTCTTGCTCTCTCTCTCCCTATCTTTTCCCCTCTCTCCCTCTCCCTCCCTCCCTCCCTCTGTCTCTCCTTGTGTGTGGGAGTGTCTGTACCTGCAGCTTAGAGCAGACCTGTGACATCATGCTGTTGTCTTGTGTTTAAATGTTATTTTGTTACATTTCACGTCATTCATGTTTTTTATAATTGTTCAATGAAGCCATATTTCCATTTAATAATTCCACCCGCCTAAAAAAAGCCATTGTCTATTTTTGTATCATTTGTAAGTTAATTAAAATGTTTTTTTGTTTTTTGTTCATTATTTTTATTTTTTATCACATGGTAAAAACGTCATATTATTCTTGTAGTATTTAGTTCTAAAGATTTTTAAATTATGTATAAGTATATCATATGAATATCTTTTTATTTTGCTTTGCGTTTTCTGAAGAAGTGAAGCTGTTTTAAACAAACAATATGCATGAGATCTTTAACACGCTTAAAGAGAGTGAAAGCAGGAAGAACAATTTGTCAAAAAAGATGAAAATACTTTTTATTTTCTATCACAGTTTGCTTTCATCTCCCCTTGCCAGTCATCCCCTCATCTCTTTACCTCCTCTTTTTCTCCCTCCACCCTTGCTTTATTTATCTAGGATTTGAAACACACACAGACGCATTGACTGAACGAGACTTCTGAATGCCTTAACACACACTCATCCTCAGATAGACAGACAGACAGACAGACAGACAAAACAGACAGGCAGACTTCACTCTGGAGGTCTCTACACACACATTAAACACGTTGGCGCTAGTCCCTAAATATATATAGATACATCCAATACACATCTGAGTTTGATGTAGAGAAATCTCTCTCTGTCTCTCTCACACACTGTCTCTCTATCTCTCTATCTCAATCTCTCTCTTTCACTCTTTCTCCCTCCAACACAGAATTGAGACATTTTCTTTGATAAGGGTCATATGACCACTCTTTGTCATCTTGTATGTGCGTGTGTGTGCATGTGTGGGTGTGTGTGTGCACCACCATCTGTTCTCTTAAAGAGGATGTGGTGAGTGTTTTATTTAATTGCTGAAGGATGATGACTTCACTGAGATTGGTGAGTCTGTGTACACATGCACTTGTAACCATGATGATGATGATGATGATGAAGGGGATAAAAATGATGATGATGATGATGATGGCAGATACTACACACAGTCATTTGGTCAATAAGAACAATCTTCTCCCTCTGCCAACCCTCACCCCCACGCCCGACTCTGCCCCCCTCCCCCCATTCCTGGCATTGGACCAGCCCTAAAGCAGCATATATATATGAGTATATAACAAGGACACAGAGGGAGAATAAAACTACTGTAAAGATGCTCATTTTTGATGAACTTTGAAGATGTAAAAAAAACTTTTCAACTTTCACTATATTTAATTAAAGTTCCATCTCGTCTGTGAAAACGCTGGTGTGTTGTCTTTCTCGTGCAGTCAACTCACACCCACACGCACACACACTCTCTGAACCGAAGTGTGCATATGTGATTTTGGGTTGTTTTCATGCTGCAGTTTGCTGTCTCCCACATCATCCCACCCTGTGCAAAGTCACACACACACACATGCATACACACACACATACTTACATACAGCCCACATACTATACATACAGAAAAACACCAACAACAAACCCACTTGGAAAACACCTCACAGTCTCAGACTCACAAACACCAAACATGCTCACGCACCCACATCAGACTAAGTGTGTGATGATAAACAATGGTGCCCTGAGGAAGTTTCTAATGAGGCAGATGTGGCCTGCCTCGGGTATCGACCTGGACAGCCTCAGGCACCAAGAGAGAGTGTGTGTGTGTGTGTGTGTGTGTGTGTGTGTGTGTGTGTGTGTGTGTGTGTGTGTGTGTGTGTGTGTGAATGTGTGAATGTGTGAATGTGTGTGGGGATTGTGTGTGGGTGGTGTCTGCTTGTGTGTATGCGTGTGTGTGTATGCGTGTGTGTGTATCTTTCTACTCTCCAATTCCTAGCCTCAAGGCCTAATCAAAAAGGAGTCACAGATGTCTTATTGACACCAATTAGTTTCAATCCCATGACACACACGCTTTCTCTCTCCTGCCTAAATTATATAAATCATTTTTCAGACAAAGTCTGGGACAAAACATTCACAGAAACACATTATAAACTCACCTACTGAACACATAACACATACATACATACACTATAAATGCATCTCGAGAACACACACATGTACACTATTAACTCGCTTCCAGAACATACACAAATGTCACACCTTGCTTGAGCATTGATTTCTTTCTTCCATACACCAAAAAACGGTTGTGAGACTGAAGACATCCATTAGCTAATGGACCCATCTTTCTTGCTTTCTGTCTTTTTCTAGGTCTTTTTCTCTCCTCTTCCTATTTGACACCCCTCCCCTCCTCTCCCATCCTCTCATTCTTTTATTTTCCTTCACCACTTTCTCCCCCCTCCTCTCCCATCCCTCTCTCTCCTCCATGGTCCCCAAAAGTGCACTTAACCCCACTAGACAACCCCCCCTCCTCCCTCATGTTGTAATGCAGCCAGAGAAAGGGAAAGTGTATGTGTGTGTGTGTGTGTGTGTGTGTGTGTGTGTGTGTGTGTGTGTGTGTGTGTGTGTGTGTGTGTGTGTGTGTGTGTGTGTGTGTGTGTGTGTGTGTGTGTGTGTGTGTGTGTAATGGAAGGGTCCTCTCTTCTCTTAAATGCAGGGGTGGGACTGATGGATAGATGTCTAAGTGAGACAATAATTTAGCAATCAGCGAGATCTTTGGTGTGGATTTGTGTGTGTGAGAGAGTGTGTGTTTGTGTGATTTAAAGCAGTGCAGTGTTGACCTGGTACTACCGTGGCTGCAGGTTAACTAGCACAATGATACAATTAACTGCTGCCACTCACACACACTCATAGATACTCAATTCATACCTGCCACGCACACACACTCATACACTCACTCTCAATTGATTCCTTGCCACTCATAAACACTCTTCCTTTAACTGCTACCTCTCACATACACTCGAACTCACTCCAACTTTACAGCAATCATTTGCCGAGCAATCTACCTATGTATCTGTCCATCTATCTACTTCTATCTAAGAGTCTAAATTCCACTTCATTCTCTCTGTCCCTCTCTCCCTCTCTCTCTCTCTCCATCTCTCTCCCTCTTTCTCTCTCTCTCTCTCTCTCTCTCTCTCTCTCTCTCTATGTCTCTCTCCCTCTCTCTCCATCTCCCTCTCCCTCTATCTCTCTCTCTCCATCTCCCTCTATCTCTTTCTCTCTCTCTCTTCCTCTCTCTCTCCCACACTCTCTCTCCCTCTCTCCCCTACCCTCTCTCTCTGTGGTGGTGTTCATGGTGGCCGTCAGGTGCAGTAGGTCACAGTGAGCTCCTTAAAGGTCAAAGGTCAGGACCTCCCACCCAGAGGCTGACCACTCAGGGGTGTCTGGGCAGCCCAGGGTCAGGGGTCAGGGGGAACCTGAGTCTCCTGAGAAGTCTGCCTTCATTTACATTTGGGATGTGTGTGTGTGTGTGTGTGTGTGTGTGTGTGGGGTGTGTGTGTGTGTGTGTGTGTGTGTGTGTGTGTGTGTGTGTGTGTGTGTGTGTGTGTGTGTGTGTGTGTGTGTGTAAGAAAGAGAGACATTGTAGCTGGTGAGGAAGAAAGTAACTGGATCTTGTATGAATGGTGAGAACAGAAGAGTAGGGAGGATGGATAGATGGATGGGGGGAAAAGCAAGGGAGGGAGGGAGGAAGGAGGGGCAGTTGAGGGATGGAGGAAGGATGGAGAGAGGGAGGAAGAGGGGGGTTGAAGGAAGGAGGGAGAGAGATAGATAGATTGCGGGAGGGAGGGAGGGAGGGTGTTGGATCTCCCTTCACCTTCTCACCATCTCTTCTCTTCTGGACCAGGGACTTGTCTATGACATCATCAGTCCCAGTCAGGAAGTCTCCTAACATGTTATCCTCCATGGAAACAGGCTGTGGGCTGTAGGGGGTTAAATATTGGCCAAACAACCAAAACTAATTCCCCTATGGTATAAAGGAAGATGGGAAACTGAACAGTGTATTAGCATGCATCACCAAATAATGCCAACACAAATAGAATTTGACTCTATGGGTTAAATCAGAAAATGGATGGTCGAAGTAAGGTTAAATGAAATATACATTTAATAACATTGCAAATGAATGAAATGAATTTCAAGGCAAACATGTTACAACATGAAAGTTAACTCTTACCTACGCTACCATGATTATTGTAAATCAGAGTGACAGCAAGAGCTGAGCAAGGAGAATTGAGGAGAAGGTCTCAGGAGATCAAGAATCCACAGAACAATGCATAACAATTCCTTTTATACAAAGGACAACCAATCAGACCAAATCTTGAATGGGATGTGAGAGCCATCAAGTTGAGACCATCTAGAAACTCCAGACTTTAGCATATGAGAGGTGAGGGTAGGTTTGACACCCAGCCTTACAGGCATTTCTCCATCAGTGTTCTTGTCTGTACTTTACGTAATTCTTGTGGACTTGCATCCAGCCAAGTACAGTCCATATATCTGGAAAAGTTCTTGCAAGTTCTTCTTCTCAAGTTTGTTCCCCGAGTCGAACTTGCTCAGTCCAAACTTGCCGTACTTGGTATTGTGAAAGGCCCTGTGATTACACCCTGTCTGATGACATCACTTCCCATAACTGTCGTTGATCAGGTGCCCAGCTGCTTCCTGGATGGAGAATCACATCATCTTCTTATTATATTACAATACCAATGTCTAGAAATAATTTACTACTATCATATTTAACTGTTATGAGCTCAATGTCTCAGTATCACCCTTACTATCAGTATCAATATCAGTGTGTGTGTGTTTGTGTGTGTGTGTCTTTGTGTATGTGTGTGTGTGTGTGTGTGTGTGTAGGCATATTACAGCTAGTCCTGTTAGATCCTTGCTACTTCCTCCCCCTGCCTACACTTGGCATACACACACACACATACACACACACACACACATTCTCTCTCTCTATCTCTCTGTCTCTCTCTCTCTCACATACACACAGACACACACACGTACAACTTCCCATCACACACATATCCTTCCCCACACACAACTCCCCCACCCCAGTACACACACACCAGCAGAATTACAGGTCATTTATACCCGTCTGTAGTGTTTCTGCTGGGGTAGAGGTCTTGAGCAGAGCGGAGCCTGCATATCAGAGGGGAGACACAGGGGAGAGAAGGGCACACGTATAAATCAAGTTTCATCCCCCAACAATTTTCTGCTCACCTTGTGGAACGAGAGAAGCCATCTGTCAGAGCACTTCCTGACTTCTGACTGAGCGCTTGCAGACTCCCAACCTCGACGGGTGACTAGGACTAGCTTGTTAGCCTGATAGCTTACTAGCCAGTAGACAACTACCTCAACTAGCCTCCAATTTGCTTGTCTAATACCCTCATTTATGCCAGCCTCCAAACAACTAGTCGGTAGGGAGGTAAGGAGTCAGGTGGCTGAGCGGTTAAGGAGTCGGGCTAGTAATCTGAAGGTTACTGGTTTGATTCCCGGCTGTGCAAAATGATGTTGTGTCTTTGGGCAAGGCACTTCACCCTACTTGCCTAGGAGGAATGTCCCTGTACTTACTGTAAGTCGCTCTGGATAAGAGCGTCTGCTAAATGTAAACTAGTCAATACCTGTAGAAGTGTATTGGCCTACTAGACTCCAATAAGCAAGCCAGTACCCAGTAGAAGCATTTTGGTCAGCTAGCCTCTGATATGCTAGAAACTACCCAGTAGAAGATGTAGCAGAACCCTGTTCTCTCCTATTCGTCAGGAGAACACAGGTGCACAAACTGGTGCAATTGGGGACCCTCAGGCCCGTAAAGATTGACCCCGCACCGCGGGGGGGCCTCGCAGGGATAGGGGGCCTCGCGTGGCAGGCCCCCCGTTTTTGTTTGTTTTTTTAATCCAATTTGAATTACATGGGATGTCTTATTGTCTTGTCTGTGTTTTCAGAGTTGATATAAAAATAAAGGAAAGTATATTTAATTGTGCTTTCTTTGTTAGCTAGGTAAGTGACATGACGAAGTAGGTCAGATGGTCACACAGACCGGCGAGCCCGCTGCAAATAGGTAGCTAACTGTAGCATAGCGTAGGAAAAATGAAACGCACATTTAAAAGCGGTGCCCAAAAGCGGCATTCAAAACAGAACATTTCTGAATTAAATGCCAAACTTCCCAAAATTACAAATTTCGTTTTCGACCAGCCGGTGAAGGATGCACTCATCTGCCAGAAGAGACAGGTATTGTACTGTTTGCTATAGCTAACATTACAGTACCACGTAGCTAACGTTAGCATATACTTTGACAGCTGTACTGCTCTGTCTGTGTTGTGCTTCCTAGCGTTAACAGAGCCTCCTTTCCAAGAGCCAGGAAAATTAGCCTTGCTCCTTTATTGACTTCCTATCAAGCTGACAACATTGAAATGGAGTGAAACTACAAAAAAAGAGAAAGTAGAAAAAGTGCTTAATTCTAAAATATATTACATAACTGACATTATTAGCAAACATTATGCGACAGTAGTATCGTACAGTTGCAGCGATTGCGTTTGACTATTTAAACATACAAAAAACATAATCAAAGTTACAATAAGTCATTGTATTTCAGTTATATACATAGTATGATCGTGTAAAACACAACAAATTATTTCTGACAATACCCGTGACTGTCGCAAGCGCTGAAAGGTCATTTTCCAAGCTGAAACTGATCAAAACATATCTCAGAAGCTCCATGTCACAAGAGAGGGTGTCAGGTCTGGCCATCCTTAGCATAGAAAATGAATGTGCGCGCAGTTTAGATGTAAAGAGTGTGGTAAAAGACTTTGCACACAGATTTGCTAAAAGACGCGCACATGTGTAGGCTATTCACCTGCAAACCGTTTGAGCGTTTTTTTCTTATTGAATACATTTTCCTCACAAGACAAGCTTGAGTTTTGATATCTTGCATTTATTACACGGCTCTTCAGAATGTTCCAAAAAGTTCAGTTGATCGCGTCGGGGTCCTGTTCGTCCCGTCGGTATTTGTATTACATTATCTGTTACATATGTGGTGGGGGGGGGCTCTCAGGCTTATTCTGCAGGGGGGCCTCATGTGTTTCCGTTACGGGCCTGGGGACCCTCATGGAGAACACTGGTTGAATGAGTGTGTCCCAACAATGTATGTTCCCTTAGACACACTGGGTGTATAAAGGGAGTGTTTGCTCACAGGGATAGTTACAACAAACTTGTATTTCTCAACCAACAATGTCACATGCTGTTCAAGGAAGGTCCACTGTAGGATTGTCAGGGTCACACTTCACACACACACACACGCATGCATGCACGCACACACCAGCATGCTAGTGCAAATCAAACTGGTTTTCTTAACTTTTTTACTTTCGCAGCCAAGAACTGCAAAAACTTGCCAAGACACAGCAGAGAGGGGGAGAGAAGGGTGAGGCGGGGGAGATGATGGGGAGGTGATGGGGGGGGGGGGGGGGGGGTGATGGGGGAGGTGATGGGGGAAGTGGGGCACAGGCCATCTTTTCACCACACTGAGGGGGAAGGAGCAGGCCACACTCCTCTCACTCTCAATCTCTCTAATTGACGTGTGCTGTTACTCACCTTTCCCACCCCCTTTGCCTCTGCACACACACACACACACATCCTCCAACATTCACACACCTTCCAACACACACACACTGCTCTGTTCACATAGTCTCCCAGACCAGTTGTTTTTATAGGGGGTGTTTAGGGGAAACAAGGACCATGGCCTTGGTGCATATTTCACATTTATGAAAGTTTGGAAACTGGGAGATATCATTACACCAATGAAGAACAAGAGACTGGATAGTCATATGGTAGTTATTATCTCACTGTGTGTGTGTGCAGGGTTTTATGTCTGTGCATGAGTGTGTCTGTGTTTGTGTGTGTGTAGGTGTGTGTGTGTGTGTGTGTGTGTGTGTGTGTGTGTGTGTGTGTGTGTGTGTGTGTGTGTGTGTGTGTGTGTGTGTGTGTATGTGTGTGTGTGTCTGTGTCTGTGTGTGTGTGTGTTGCACAGCACAGTGTGGAAAGTGACAGACCATGAGGATTTAAAGCGCATTTCAAAGTTATGTTTCATAAACATCTGCTGGACCTTTCTAATACATGACTGGGAACCCAGAGTGCTGGCCCTCTCCTTTTATTCTCCTTCATCACTCTCTCAAGTTCTCTATTTCTCTCCCCCGCTCTTCCTTGATTTCCTATTTCCTACACCCATCTCCACTTTCTTTCTGTGTATCTCTATTGCCCGCATGGTGATTAATATTATAATTATGGTGAGGATGATGTAAGCATGCACAACAAACCACCCACACCCATACACCCACCCTCACCCACACAAAAAACACCCACACACCCACATACACACACACACACACACACACACACAGCATCATTATGACTCCTTGCCAGATCTCCACCAAGTCCATCCTGAATCATTCCCTCATCCATCCAGCTGTTACTGTTATTTACAAAGGCATTATCAATCAATCCACACGTCATGTCTGTTTACTCAAACTGGTCCATGCTGGACGAGGAGTTCTGTATTTTCTTCTCAGGTTTGGGAAAGAAATGGTATAAAGTTATGGACTTGGATTATTATTGTTTTCCGTAGGAATGGAGAGGAGAGATTCTGGTGGAGAAAGCAGGAGGGGTGAGAAGGAGGGGGGAGTGAGACGGGTGAGGAGATGTGGGTTTGAATGGGGAGTACAATATGTTTGCACGGTTTGAACGCGTGCACACACACATACTGTACATGCTATCAGAGTTCTTGCTAGAGTTGAACAGGGATCAACATTGATCCACCCGGTGCTGTTGGGAAGGCTTTTTTGAGAGGGGGGGGGGGGGGGGCTAAGGAGAGATATTCCAGAGAGACCAGAGGAAAGAGAGAGTTGAGAGATACCAGAAAGGAGATAACAGAGGAGAGACCAAAGGAGAGAGAGAGCTGAGAAGAAAGAGAACAAAGGAGAGAGAGAGCTGAGAAGAAAGAGACCAGAGGAGAGAGAGAGCTGAGAAGAAAGAGACCAGAGGAGAGAGCTGAGAAGAAAGAGACCAGAGGAGAGACCAGAAGAGAGAGAAAGTAGAAGTGGAGTGTCAGAGTATTTCTCCATGCATCACCATCTGGATGTAAGGCTGGCTCTGACGGGGCTTTGGGGGGGTAAGGGGCGGGTCATCTGGTTACATCCTGGGGTGTGATTGGTGGGTTGTGTCAGGAAGTGATGGATGGATCATGGCTCCTCTCCAACTTCTGGCTGTGTGGAACATAATCTGTGATCAATATATCTGTCAATATGTAAATATGTCTATCTGTCTGACTGTTTATCTATCTATCTATCAATCTTTCAATCAATCTATCTATCTAATCTACATCATCTATAGTCAATATCTATCAAACCTACACATACAAAGGTACATACACTTAAAGAGTTAGGTAGCAAACACATCCAGATAAACAAACACACACACACACACAGAGCTACCCAAACCTCTAGTTTCTGCCTGGCCTCTTCCCTTCCACCCTCCAGTGATGGTGTTGGTGGTGTTCCAGAGGACAGCACCTAAGTACACACACACACACGACACACAAACTACAATAGCGATCCAGCTCTCATTGGCTTCATGTGGAAGTAATTTCCCTCTAATCTATGGTAATTGTATCCGTGTTACAACCAAAGACCTGGTTCTCATTTACCTACTCTATCCATCTCTCCCTCCATCCCTCCATCTGTCTATATCTCCCTCCATCTCTCCCTCCATCTGTCTATATCTCCTTCCATCTCCCCTCCTCCCATCTGTCCATCTCCCCCTCCAGAACTCCATCTCTCCCTCCATCTCTCCTACCACCCGTACTTCCATTCCTGCACCAATCTCAATTCCTCCATTACATCTCCTTCTCTCCAGACCTCCATCTCTTCTTCCATCTCTTTCTCCATCCTTTCAATATTGACACAATCAAACTAAGTGTAATGTTAGAATTGCCAAACTAGTTAGACTGTACTAGATCAGAGTACTACAGTAGCTACACTGGGCTAGATGGAGGATGGGGCAATGCAGGGGTAAGGTTAGGGTTAGTGTAAGGCCATTAGAAGTTTGTCAAAATAAGACTGGAGTGATTTCCTGTTCCAAGCCACCCGTGAAGTATATGCTGCAGGTTTGTGTAGAGAGAGTGTATGTGCATGTGTGTGTTCTGTCCTTCCCATGAACCCACTATAGTCTACGTACATCAGCTGCACACACACACAGAAATCTGTCTGTCTGCCTACTTGTCTACTTGTCTGCCTACCTCTCTGTCTGTCTGTGCCTGTCCGCCTGCCTCCCGACCTGTCTGCCTACCTCTCTGTCTGTCTGTCTGTCTGTCTGTCTGTCTGTCTGTCTGTCTGTCTGTGCCTGCCTGCCTGCCTGCCTGCCTGCCTGTCTGTCTGTCTGTCTGTCTGTCTGTCTGCCTGTCTACCTCTCTGTCTGTCTGTGTGCCCACCCAATGGGGTTTCAATCCCGGGTCACATCCTGCTCCCCTCTGATGTAGAGCAGCATGTTTGACCCCAGCCCTGCAGTATAAAGCAGGAGCAATCAGGGGGAAATTACCCACAATCCCCTCCAGACCTCCATTAGGGTCTAGCGGAGCACAACCCCATGTCCTCCTGGGGCTAATACAGTTATTATAGGTCATTATAGAGAGATAAATACCCTCCCAAGCTAACCACCCCACCTTCAAACTATCTAGCACCCCTCACCCAGACTCCACCCTCTACATTTACTCTCTCTATACAACTCCCTCTTCTCACCACTCACTAGCTATTCCCTTTATCTTTGTTTTTCTTTGTTTTTCTGTTTCTCTTTGTCTCTCACGTCTTCTCTCTGTTCCTCTTTCTCTGTGTCTCTGTCCGTCTTATAAAATGAATATAAAGAGTGGACTACCCATGTCTTTGAATAACTTGTGTGTGTGTCTGTGTGTGTGTGTGTGTGTGCAGTTGCAGCTTGGCTCAGCATTCCCTGAGATGATGGATGAGGGGGGCTCCTCCTGCTGTCTCCTCCTCCACCATCATATATCCTCTAGCCCCAGACAGATGAGAAACACCTCGCAGGCCGCATGCCCCGCGTCCCAACCCAGCGCACCCACGGCCCTCAGCCCACACTGGAGCTGGATAAGGGCCGGGGTGTGATGCATTCATATCTCCCTTAATTACTCTCTTCTTCTCTTCTTCTGCTTTCTCTAGTCATTCCTCTGGAGCTACGAACACACACTGTGTTGGGGTGATGGATGGAGGGATGGAAAGATGGATGGAGGGATGGAGGGAGGGACGAAGGGAGGCAGGGAGAAAGACCGGGGAGTGAGAGCCTGAGAGAGTAAAAGAGAGAGTAGACGAGTGGGCTTGTGTATTCCTATGTGTGTGTGTGTGTGTGTGTCGTCTACGAGCTCTCTGCTGGTTTATTTACACAGTTTAGCTCGAGTAGCAGCGCCTCGTTGAAGAGAGTTAGAAGAGCACGCTGAAGAGCGTCTGTGTTGTTGTTGTCGCAGCCTGGCTGTGTACAAATGTTTACATGAACCTGGAATGTTCCGGAGGGTGAGGGGAGGCTGAGGTGAGGCTGGAGGTCTGGGCTCACCAGGGATAATCACTTCTCTCTTCAGGGTTAGCAGGTGGCTTACAAACAATGGCACCATCATGTCATCAGTCAATACACACACACAAACACAGGAACGCACTCACGCACACATGCAAAATCTCTCTCACACACATACACTACAACACTAAAACGCACTTGCGTACACACACAAAATCTCCCTCAAACAATAAACACATGCAAACACACATGTATGTCGTTCACGCATGCACACACACATGCACACTCACACACCAACACATACATACACAAAAAAAAAAAACGTATTTTAAGAAACAGTGACTTTCTGCATGACTTAGCCTATATGACATTCGCTGGTTCATCCTTGCGTCAGGGCAGGCAAGCGTCGATACAACACCAGCTATACTTTCATCAGGTTTAGCCGCCCTAATCAGAAGTGTTTGAACACTCCAAAGGCAGCGCTTGATCCTAACCCATCCGGACAGCGTCGCAGGTCGGGCTGAGCGCGGATCTCATGTATCTCTCCTAATGACGTGAGGCCCGTAACACAGACGAAGGAATGTTTCACCGTCTTCAGTTTCGAATAACAATCAGAATAAATGAAAAGGTTTTCGGGAGAGGAAACTTTCCCCATTGTCTGTATTAATTTAAGTCTCATTTAACGACGGCGGGAATCAAACGCGCCGGGAGGGAGTGGGTGGAAAGGAGCAGTGAGAGGAGCCGACAAACAAACAGAAAGAGAGAGAGAGAGAGAGAGAGAGAGAGAAGGGGGAGGAGAAGAAAAAATCACACTGAGAGGGTTAGAGAGAGAGACAGACACAGACATCAGAATACATCAGTCCGAAAATAGAATCGCTTTTTTGTTTCATCCGACACAGAGAGGTGTAGATAATTAGGCACCGCCGTTCTCTCCACGCGCCGCAACCAGGTAGGAGTTGGGGAGCCACGCGCCTCTCCCTGACAACTCGCGCGCTAAGAGCAATGTAAATGCGAGGGTAATGGCTGTCAGCTCGTGACAGCTTTAAATGGCCTTTTAGTTTGCAGCGCGAGCTGTCACGAAGGAACACATTTAGAATGCGTTATATAGACAGCCTGAGCTGCGCGAGACACATCATTATTAACAAACTGCTACGACCGCCTCTCCTCTCACCGCGGCCCAGCAGACCAGGACATGTATCCTACTCGCCCCTCCTTGCACCGGAGAAGAAATACAAAGCGTTGTCAGGGGGAACGAGCCGCACCGTGTCACCTCGCAGGGTTGGCGGTGTCAATCACACGGGGCGCGCTGCGTTTGTACACATTACCCGCAGCCCCGGAGTGAACATGAAAGCTACACGGGGGGATGTTAATTTAACGGTGCCTGTTCCGCGACTACTTCGGGTTGATCCCGGGGACGAGTGCGGCTGTTCGCTGGAGAGGGTTGTTAGCTGGCTGCTAACAGTTTTATTTGAAGTGTTGGAGCCTTCTTTGTTTTCCGCTGGAGCGCTTCCTACACACTGTACCCCCTCCCCTCCGCCTTACACCATCCACACAGATACAGTTAGACATACACACTCAAATGCATGTATTCGCAGAACACGTATACACTTATAATATGTAGGTCCATATATACAGTATATTACTAATTGCCCAGTGAACAAAACTTTGAATGTGCATATAATCTAGAGGCTTTAAAACGTTTAAAACTTGAACGTTGGAAGGTTCAATAGCCTTCTAGATTGAGGCTTTAATGTTTCCAAACCATCTTCCAGGTAGCCACGCCCAGTAGGGGTGGTTCTCGAAGGGTCAAAGGTCAGACATGAAAATGAGATTACAGTTAATGGGTCCTGCTGTGTTTATTCATACAGGTGTGTGTGTATGGTGTGTCTGTGTTTGTGTGTGTAAGCGTGTGTATACGTGTGCATGTCGGGTTGTGAGCATGTGTGTTTGTATATATGTGCTTGTCGTTGTGTGAATGTGTGTGTGCTTGTATACGTGTGCATGTCAGTGTGTGAGTGTGTGTCTGTGTGAGTGTGTGTATACGTGTGCCTGTGTGTGTGTGTCTGTGTGAGTGTGTGTATATGTGTGCATGTCTGTGTGTGTGTGAGTGTGTGTCTGTGTGAGTGTGTGTATACGTGTGCATGTCTGTGTGTGTGTGTCTGTGTGAGTGTGTGTATATGTGTGCATGTCTGTGTGTGTGTGTGTGTGTGCTGGGGCAGAGCGGTTGGCTGAGAGGAAACCGTTAGCAGCAAGCTCACGTTGCGTCCCCCGGGAGCGTGTGGGGAGTACCCAGAGTGCTTTGCAGCACAAGCGAAGGCTGTGTGGGAGTGAGGGAGGTTTTATGACATTAGAGAGGAGAGACAAGGAGAGACTGTGGGAGAGACCAGCGTGACCTGCCAGACTGTACGGGCAAGGCTCACTGTACTGGCTCCAGAATTATGAGTGTGTGCGTGTGCATGTGTATATATGTGCGAGGGCATGTCAGTGAGTGCATGTGTGTTTGTGTATCACTGTCCACATATGTGCCTTTAATTGAATCAGCCAGGTACATGCTAAGCATATCCTTCTACAGTGCACAAGCCCAGAACAGAGTCAGCTTGTATGAGCACTTGTGAGATCAGGCAACACGTTCTCCCCTAAGTGAAGCAGAAAAACCTTTAGAACCTTCTAGAACCGGGTCAGGTTCCCTCAGATCAGACTCAGAAATCTGAACTCCTTGAGGTACACTTGATTTAGCTCTCTTTGAAGACAGGAGGTGCCCCTTCTTGGTTCCATGATGTCTGTAATATGAAGTGCAACCTCTGCTATTTGTAACACCTCGATGACGAAGCATTCCTCTTCTCGCTGGGGATGTCCTGAACCGTTTGGGATGGGGTTGGGTTCCTCAGGAGGGTCCAGCCTTGTGGTTCTGTTGACAGGACTGGGGTCGGGTCCAGGTCAGGTCCAGGTCAAGTCAACACCAGGGTCAGAACACTGCCCTGAGCAGCCAATCATATGCTGTAATTAGAAGCTAAATACCCTACCATTAGAGTGTGTGTGTGCATTGCAGGACATTGCTGCCTAATGACTTTTACCCCTAAACAATTTACCCCCCCAGACAGATTACTCTTTTCATTCTATTACCCCCAGCAGGGTCTGTGGTGATTAAGGGAGGGGGTCCCTGTGTGCATGTGCATTATTGAAGTTGTGTGTGTGTGTCGGTCTGTCTGTGTGGGTTTGTATGTATGCAAGTATACTCAAGTGTGTGTGTGTGTATATGTGTGTGTGTGTAACGATTAATCCATGACACCTGTATGTCAACACTGCCACATGTGTTGCCTATGTTTGCCAGCCGACCAATCAACTTGATGCACCCAGTGATGACAGAGTGAAGGCTTCTGGGAATTGCAGTGCAGAGAGAGGAGCCAGGATAGTCAGACAGCTGACCAATCAGATGCGTTCCGTTCA
The DNA here is from genome assembly GCF_038355195.1 of Osmerus mordax. Classification (NCBI taxonomy): domain Eukaryota; kingdom Metazoa; phylum Chordata; class Actinopteri; order Osmeriformes; family Osmeridae; genus Osmerus; species Osmerus mordax. Next base: position 8,091,895 of record NC_090074.1, read on the forward strand.
TGTGATGGCATTGCTAGCCTAACTCATGCACTTCCTGGAAAAGCAACCTCCCACAACAGCCATTAAAGTTTAGATGAAAGGAGCCACCTGCTTAATGACAGGTATGGGGGAGATCTAATGACCTAATTCGCTGGAATTCTGCTCTGGAATGCAACCACCGTTAATGGTGCATCCTCTGATTGGTTGGATATTTTGGTTTGGCTCATCTAATTGGTTGATGTTCGGGTGTGGATACACAGAGAGAGACAGGAGTGGAAACAATAAAGACCTGATAAAGAAGCACATCCATGGACGCGATGGCAACAAACAGAAACATAGACTTCATGGCAACTCACATATTGACTGACACTGAGCTTGGTAGCATATCCCAAAAACAGAAGTCAAGACAGAACTCACATTGCACTGGTTCCGAGTAACACCCAAACCAAACCCCTTTACACTGTGGTTCTAGTGGCCAGGCCTGTAGAACCGCAGTCTAGGGCAAGGTTCCAGCGCTGTAATCACGTCATGAAGTCCTACTCCTAAGAACCCTGTTTTAACAGGAAGTGTTTGGAGGGAGGTTGTAAATGCTACTCCTTGGTGCTGTCAGCAGACTGTAACTCACTCTGCTACACAGACCTGCTGTTAGAGGGCATACACTCTCATGCAAGCACACACACTCACATACACATGTATACACACCCATCCATGCATATGCATCAGATGCACACTCACACACACAAACAGATAAATAATCACACACAGGACATCCACGCACATATATTAACTTGAACTTGAGATGAAGAGTGAGATAGAAAGAGAATGAGAGGAAAGAAAATAAAAGGAGAGAGGAGTGAGAAGGGGAGAGAAGTGACAGGACAGAGAGAGAGTTGGAGAGAGGGAGAGGGGGAGTGAGTTGGTAAGAGAGATGAAGGGTCAGTCGTCCATGCTGCAGCAGATCACTCTGCACCTCTTCCTGGTGTGTCAGTAGCAGAACACATGTGGGGGAGGTTCTGTAAACACTGACCCGGCTCTACCTCCACACACACACACACACACTTACTCACATAAAAACACACGCACTGACACGTATACACACACATACTCTTAGAAACACACACACTTACACACACATTCACACTCACACACACAGACACACACTATCAAAAAACACAATATTTTACAGTAATTCAATGTATTTCTCTGTTTTCAATCCTCTCATTTACAGACGAATACATATAAATGTGTGTGTGTGGTGGGGGTGGGGGGCTATGCGAATGAGTGAGTGTGTGTGTGTGTGTGTGTGCCTAGCGACGGGCGGAGGTTGCTAAGTGGAGGGTTGACAGGTGGAGGGCAGTGTTGACGACGGCAGTGTAACTGAGTCCAGCCTCCATATGCTGCCAACTCAGAGGAAGACAACTGCTGTGGTGAAAGTACGGCCTCTCAATTAGCCTCGATAGAGACATAAACCACACACACACACTCCGTCCTGTAGCACAGCCGGATGGTCTAATTGGTCATCTAACAAAGAAGTCCTGTAGCCTCCAAGTCTGGTGTATGTGTGCTTTTATGTGTGTGTTCGTATGTATGTGTGTGTGAGGGTGTGTGTTCCCCTGTCCCCTGTGTTGGCCTGGGGACCTTGTTATAGGGTTTAAGCAGGGACACAGAGCAGTAACCAGACCCCTAGATGAGGTGTGTGCGTATTGTCACGACAGGGCCTAGCCTACTGCCCTGGGACTCTGGGATGGCCAACAATATACATGTTAGCACTGTTGTAAGAATGCCCTTCTCATAACAGACCCTCAGACACATGGCTGGGTTTCATACCAAACTCCTGCAGGACAAGCACACTCGCTAGGTCATGGGCTGCATCTCCACAGGCTGTGGTAGATTACTCGGCCCGTCTCCTTCACTTAATGAGATCTGAGGATTCCTTGAAAGGATAGGTGAAGAGAGGGGAGGAGAGTGGAGGAGAGAGGAGGAGAGTGAAGGAGCCGACAGGAAGTCTTGGAGTGCTTCTGAGTGTCTGTTCTGTTTAACATGTGCACATGTTGCTGCTTCAAATCTGGTGTAAACCATGTCAGAGGTGCGTGAAACAATCAGGCTTCTCTCAGAATCAATTTACACTTCCTCCCTCCCTCTCTGAGTTGACGCCTGAGTTTGGGAGGATTGTTCTGGAAGACTCCAGGGACTCGTTTTTCTGTGGCTCCTCTTTGACAAACCAAGCTGCTTTCACAAATGTAAAAATGAAGTTGTTGAAAAGTAGCAGGGGTGTGGAGAAGAGAGAGCTGGTGTGTGTGTGTGTGTGCTAATGTAGAAGTATGTATGTGTGTCTGTCTGTCTGTCTGTATGTGTAGGTGTGTGTGTGTCTGTGTGTGTGTATATATACTGCTACAATACCCCCTGTTCTATGACTGCCATGCCCCTGATGATGACTGCAGCCAGCAGTAAGTGGAGTGATATTATCAATGTCAGGTCATGTCCACACACACACACACACGGGTCAGGCCACAGGAACACAACTCTTATCTTGAGTGGCCATCCTCTCTGCTGTAATGGCACTGGTAATTAGTGAACACTTTACAATCACCCTGCACCGACCTGACCTCAAACACAGAGACACACCCACACCCACGTAGAGACATAAACACACACACACAGACATGAACACACACACACACTTCGAGACATAAACACGCACAGACATGAACACACACACACAGAGAGAGACAGACTTGAACACACATACGCTAGCGTACACATACACATGAACGCACACACAAATGGCATATGCAGGAAAACACACGCACTCTTCGTGTGTGCAAGAGACCGAGAGAGTGAGATAAGCTTGGTGTTTAGACATGGAGGTAAGGAGGTATCAGAGTGTTCTCCTGTTTTATGGTTGTTATGGTTGTTATGGTTTTGGTTGGGTGTTAGCAGGGATCAGTCTGGGATAACGGCTCTTCCTGCGTCTTACTGTAAAGCCATGCTGAAGCCCAGATTACACCCCTGACCTTGTCTGGCTGTCTCAGTGTGTGTGTGTTTGTGCATGTGGGAGGGGGGGGGGGCTTCTGGGTTCCTTTACCACCACCACCCCCCTCCCTGGCCACCTATAGTTAGTTGGGGTCCTTATGGTGTGTGTGTATGTGTGTGTGTGAGGGCGGGAGGTTAGAGGGGGACTTGAGGCCTTGGGGGTCCCGGGACAGTGAGTGGGGGGGTGTATTGAGTGAGAGCACACAACAGCTGCACACCACTAACATCTATTTATACTGCAGCTGCAAATGTAACGGGCACAAACACACAAGCATACACAGTTGCACAACGACCCGTCAAATACACACAACACACGCACACAAGCACACACACGCACAGCGCAAACACGCAAGCACACACAAACTCCAAAACACCCTCCTCTCTGGTCCACCCTGTCTCACCATCTTCGCCATCGGCACGATGGCTAGGTCAGAGAGAGGGCAGTGCTACACACACATACCCTGGGCCCTGGCTATTCCTCTGTTAAGTGTGGTTTGTGGCCTCTCTCTCTATCTTGCTAACTCTCTCCTCCTAATGGCCCATGGCACCTTACACACTCATTAGCCCTGGAGCTTTCCACCACAACTACCCACTGTACCCCCAGTGCGCGCACACATTCACACGGACACACACCCACGGCTCGAGGGGACAGAGCCTCGGGGCAAGAAGCCTAATAGAGAGAGACTGAGGGATGACTGAGGAAGGGATCAGGGCAAAGCAAAGAGAGAGGGGGGTGTGAAAAAGAAAAGGGCGTGAGAGCAAGGAAGAGGGGAGAGAAAGAGAGAGAGGGAGGGGGAAAAGGGAGAGAGAAAGATGAAGGGAGGATAAGCAAGAGAAAAAGAGAGAGGAGAAAGGGGAGACATGGAGATAGAGAGAGAGAGAGAGAGAGAGAGAGAGAGAGAGAGAGAGAGAGAGAGAGAGAGAGAGAGAGCGAGCGAGCGAGACATTTCAGGATTCTAGATTCTGACAGACCCCCTCTTGTAACTATGGCATATCGACAGTTCGTTGTCCATATTTGGTAGGTTTCCTGCGTTCCATATTGATGAGCGCGAGCTGGCAGGAGGGTAATGGAATCTCCGGAACATTCTCTCAACCACTAGAACTGACCAATGCAAATTACCCACGATTACTGGCTAAACAAACAGAAAAAAGGAGGGATGCTTGACAGCCATTAAGTCTGTATGAGGCTGGAGAGTAGCCGTGTGAGGGAAAGACTCACTATCTAACTTGAGGAGGAGGGGAGGCACGGCTTTACCAAAACACTACTCACACTCTGCCAACGCAACACCAACACAACACCAAAACAACACCAACACGCTACCAACACAACAACAATGTGCTACCAACACAACAACGACACAACAACACGTTACCAACCCAACACCAACACACTCTCAACATGCTACCAAAATGCCCCCAATACACTGCCAATGCAACAACATGCTACTAAAACATGTCCGAAACATTACAAAACACACACTACCAACATGCTACCAACACACCCAGCAATCCCGTGTCGACACTTGCTCTCCAGCGCTGTAACTAAAACGCACACCTCTCCAAACTGTAGACTAAAACACACACGCACCTCTCCAAACTGTAGACTAAAACACACACGCACCTCTCCAAACTGTAGACTAGAACACACACGCACCTCTCCAAACTGTAGACTTGAACACACACGCACCTCTCCAAACTGTAGACTAGAACACACACACACCTCTCCAAACTGTAGACTAAAACACACACGCACCTCTCCAAACTGTAGACTAAAACACACACGCACCTCTCCAAACTGTAGACTAAAACACACACGCACCTCTCCAAACTGTAGACTAAAACACACACGCACCTCTCCAAACTGTAGACTTGAACACACACGCACCTCTCCAAACTGTAGACTAGAACACACACACACCTCTCCAAACTGTAGACTAAAACACACACGCACCTCTCCAAACTGTAGACTAGAACACACACGCACCTCTCCAAACTGTAGACTAAAACACACACGCACCTCTCCAAACTGTAGACTAGAACACACACGCACCTCTCCAAACTGTAGACTAGAACACACACGCACCTCTCCAAACTGTAGACTAAAACACACACGCACCTCTCCAAACTGTAGACTAGAACACACACGCACCTCTCCAAACTGTAGACTAGAACACACACGCACCTCTCCAAACTGTAGACTAAAACACACACGCACCTCTCCAAACTGTAGACTAGAACACACATGCACCTCTCCAAACTGTTTCATTTTAAAATTACACAGATCAAAGAAATGAACACAGACACTTTATACACACTGGGAAAACGACAGACATGAACAGAGATTTGACAAACTTCTAACGTGTTTACATAAACAGTATGGAGTAGAAGTGTGTAAAGTTGAGATGAGGATGATGAAAGTGTTTGCTGCGCTTACTTGGCAGCTGACACACACTAATAGAATCACCATTCAAACAAATAGACGCGAGAGACGGTATCTCTCTCTTCCTCTCTTTCTCTCTCTTCCTCGCTCTCATTAGACAACTGAAAGAAGAACGCTCACGTCTGTCACTTCTGAAGGACTCATCATTACATCACAAGAACTCACCCATACACACACAAACATATGACCAATCCCCCCCCTCCCACACACACACAATAACAAACTATTTCCACACACACAACAGTGTTTCAGTGATGTCTGATCATGTGAAGTAATTATAGAATCAAGACCAGGATCATTTCCAGACTATGTTCAGATAGGAAATATGGTTTAGCTGCAACCTTGTTTGTGTTTTTATTTACCATATAGTGCTTAACACAAAGAGTGTCAACATGGTTTAGGTTTTGCGAGAGGTTCTCTTCATCCAATCCCCACACTCTGAAGTAATGTAAAAGTACAATCAGAAGTGATTTGCTGATGCCGATGCAGAACGTGTTTGTCTCTAACACCCAGATGACCACAGCCGGTTGAGACACATTGCTTACAACTGCACCTTTCACCTGGAGAGCAGAGGTCAACTGCTGTGTCCTGTGATCTCTGGCAGGACTACACTGCCCCCTGTTGGCCCTCCTGGAACACTGCAGCTGAAGGGAAGGCCAGAGTCCAGGACACAGGGGGAACTGGGCTGCATTTCCCAAAAGCGTCGTAAGCCTAAGTTGATCGTACAATCCATCGTACGACGAATCTTAGTTTTACGGGCCGTTCCCAAAGACACCGTAGCTAAAGTGTCTCTTGAAAATTCGTAGCTCTTGAAAGCGCATAGATTAGCCTACTCCTTACGAGCATGTTTGGGAAACGCACGTAAGAAATATGCAACACAAATACACTTGCCTACGTGCGTGTGTGTGTATGTGTACGTGAGCGTGAATGTGCATGTATATGTGTGCGTATGTGTGTGCATATGCATGTGTGTATCTCTGTATGTGTAGGTGTGTGTGTGTGTGTGTGCCTGTGTGTGTGACCGCCAGTGTAGATTGTAAACAATGAGGCCTGTCCCCTGACCATATGGACCTATCAGGCGTGGTATGTAAATGAGGTGCTGTCCAGCTGGGTGTCTGATGGGGGGGCAGTAGGGGGGCGGGAGGGGGGGCACGACGGGGGCACAGGGGGGCATAAACGGGACACAGATACAGGCTGGGGAGGCCGGGGGGGGGGGTGGGACTACAGATGTAGGAGCTGCCCTCCTTCTACCACTCTTTAACTCTAACAAATGAACACACCCACTCATACAGACATGCA
>NC_090074.1:9026145-9237829 GCF_038355195.1 Osmerus mordax
AATACATCTTTAAGCCTAACCCATCCCGCCACCCAGCACCCACACAGCACACACACAACATAACACAGCACACACACACATCACCATACAGCACACACACAACCACAAACACACAGAGCGTGGACACACAGCACACACACACACCACCAGCACACACACACCACACGCACACCTTGATGGTGAGGAGTGAGATTGAACCTAAATGGAATGAACTGCCGCTCATAGGGGAGGGGGGAGGAGGGAAGGGCGGGGGAGGAAGAGCTAAATGTAGCTTTATAATCCTGCCTCTGCACACACACACACACACACACTTTACATCACACAGAGAGAGGAAAAGAGGCGACCGAGAGGTCAGGTGAGAACGCACAGGGCGGTCTTGTTTCTGGTCAAACTGATGTCGGGGGAGGAGGGGTTCTCCACAACTTGAAGACCTAGCTACCTGCATATGGATCTCGTTACCTTGACATCTACCTGTTTACCCGTGGAGCTATCTACCTGCCTGCACACCTGTGGACCTAGCTACCTGCACGGCTGTGGAGGCATCTACCTGGATACAAGACTACTCTCTGGAGCTTTGATTTGGGATGTGTCCTGGCCTCTCTCCTGCCTTCTGAAGACAGTGCTTCACTATGGGGGAGGTCCAGAAGGTAGGGTTCTCCAGAGGAACCAACTAGCAATTACAGACCAGCAACACAACGTATCATATTATATTATGTGCCTCTTTTGTGTGCATGGCTATGTGTATGTGTGTGTATGATTGGTGTGTATGTGCATGCCTGTGTGTGTGTGTGTGTGTGTGCGTGCCTGTGTGTGTGTGTATGTCAGGGCTTGCTCTCAGTGATCCAGAAGCTGAAAGGGACCACAGAGGAGGAGTTAAGGATTGTCCTGCTGGGTTTAGACAACGCTGGGAAAACCACTCTTCTTAAGAAACTAGCGTCCGAAGATGTCAACACCATCACTCCTACACAGGTGTGTGTGTGTTCGTATAGTAACATGTGTGTGTGTTTGTGAGTAGACGAGTAGTCTCTGTGTGTGTGTGTGTGTGTGTGTGTGTGTGTGTGTGTGTGTGTGTGTGTGTGTGTGTGTGTGTGTGTGTGTGTGTGTGTGTGTGTGTGTGTGTGTGTGTGTGTGTGGAAGAGTGAGACATAAACAAAAGACGAGACATTGCTGGCCCATTCAGGCTGATACTGTGACATCACCAAGATGGCCGCTCATCCTCATTAGTGGCAGGTCAGGCTCTTTTAGGGACTTCCTGGAACAGTCATGACACCATCAGGGACAGGGGTCAGGCCTCCCTGATTGCTGTAAACATTTAAGAATATTTGTGGTTGATCACCCCATTCTTACAAGTGTTTTTTTTTGGTTTCACTTTTCTTGAAGATGTCTACCATTTTGAGAGTATCAGTTGTCCTTGACATTATTATAAAATGTATACTGATATCTTACTAAGATTTAAATATACAGGAAACTTCAGTTTCTATCAGCGTGTGACTTCGTTGCTGATCGTTGCGGGTTGACCATGTGGTGCGGATCTGGTGTGCTGAGGTGCAGTGTTTCCATAAGGAGAGCGGCGTGTGTGTGTGTATGTCAGGGCTTGCTCTCAGTGATCCAGAAGCTGAAAGGGACCACTGAGGAGGAGTTTAGGATATGCAGTGTGCCGTTTAAAGCAGATTACTGCTCCGTTTACAGCTCTGCTAAAACCAGAGAGGCAGACCCGCTTTAATCCTCAGGTCGGAAAGTACCTCGGGGGGGGGGGGGGGGGGGGGGGGGGGGTGGAGAAGAAAAGAGAGAGAGAGGAGGATGGGAGGAAGGTTAAGATTGGGAAGAGGAAGGTGAGGAAAAAGAGGAGGAAAGAATAAGAAGAAGGGAGGGGTGAGAAGAGAGGAGAGAGAGGAGTAGGTTAACACAGAGGATGAGAAACATGAGGGGGAGGAGGGGCACAGCTTTGCATAGAGGTTTCAAGACATATATCATTACACTTCTAAATGCAGTATAGGTGGTTTGGAGCCAAGCTCTCATGCTGAGGTACTCCAGGATATGACCCGGGTTTGATCCCAGGAGGTGATATGAATACTGTGGAGGTTTGTATGATCAGGGGTTATATCTAAAGATAGCAAGGTGAGGTTTATACCAATTTAGCTGGTGATTAAATTTACTGAGACACTTAGAACTTGCTCTGAGGTCATGGTCATCTTCAGTCATGTCACCAAGCAATGTTTGATCCCTGGATACAAGTTCTGTCTATGAAGTTTGACTTCAACCCATTAAAGAAGTTTAGGATTTGAGTTATGGCTAGGGTAGACCTGATGGTTCTTTAACTTATAAAATAGCATCTCAGCCAACATGAGTATAGATTCCAGAGTATAGATGGTTCCTCTTCCAGAGTGTAGGTGGTTTCTCCTCCAGATTGTACAGTAGGTGGTTCCTCCAGAGTACACAGATGATGGTTCTTTTTTCTATTATGCAGGGCTTCAACATCAAGAGCATCTCGTGTCATGGCATGAAGCTGAACGTGTGGGACATTGGAGGCCAGAGAAAGATCCGACCCTTCTGGAAGAAATACCTGGAGAACACAGATCTGCTGGTGAGTTACCGGTAGTCAGTATAGTATAGACTGGTGAGTCAGTAAACATAGTACAGACTGGTGTATTTGTCTGTATAATATAGACTGGTGAGTTAGTCAACATTGTAAAGACTTGTGAGTTAATCAACATACTTGTGAGTCAGTAAGCGCTATATAGATCTGCTGGTGAGTTAGTCCTGCTGGTGAGATATACTGGTGCAGTTTATACTGGTGCAGTTTATACTGGTGAGTTATTCAGCATAGAATAGGCTGGTGAGTTAGTTATCATGGTTGAATGTGACCTGCCTGTTGTCAGGCTGGTTCTGTGTCTAACATGTTGTCAGACGGGTGCTCTGTGGGGTCTAACTTGTTGTCTCACCACCAGATCTATGTGATTGACAGCGCAGACAAGAAGAGGTTTGAAGAGACTGGACTGGTAAGCAGGGGCGGCGCCAGATAATTTTTTATGCAGGTGCTGAGGGGGTGCTAGATCATTGACAGGGGGAGCTGCGCAATTATATATATATATCTTATATAAATACTATCAGGGCGGAAAAGAGTGGGACCCATTTTCAGCCCGGGAGTGTAATGACCAAAACCAGCCCATCCCCACCAGGGACCAAGCCATACTTTGAACATTCGGGGCTTAACCCAAACCTAGGACCTAGGCAAGGTTTTTGTTTGAGCTGAAATCGGAACTTCACATTATTTTGCATTAAAGGTCCCTTGACATGAAAACTTCACTTTAGGAGGTTATTTAACATTAATATGAGTTCCCCTAGCCTGCCTTTGGTCCCCCAGTGGCTAGAAATTTCAATAGGTGTAAACCAAGACCTGGGTATTCTTCTCTGCCTTTGAGAAAATGAGAGCTCAAACGCTCAGTTTTGTAAATCCTCTCCTTGTGACGTCACAAGGAGGAAGGTTACCTCCCCTTTCTCTGCTTTGCCCCGCAGAGAATTTGGCCCACCAATGAGAAAATGAACTACGACCGTACGAGCGCCACATTGGTTTTTCTGCACGACCGAAGCATGGCAGTTAGCCCTGCCTCTTTCTTCCTCATAGCATTTAAATCTACAGACACAGAAACGGCGCGTTCTGAGGAAAGCTCCTTGTGGGACTGCTAGTAGTGGCTGTAATTCTGCACCAAGGCTGAATTTGGGGAAAGAGACTTCAGATACAGTATTAGGGGACCACTAAGGCCCATCTAAAAGCATCCAAAAACAGCATGTCATGAGATCTTTAATTTCAGTGCAAAATAGTTTTTTGAGCTTTATGTAATATAAACATTACGTTGGACTCATATCGTTATATTTTCCAGAAATTACAACCCACATTTTTACCTGAAAGATTCAGGGCTTTTGATAAAACATATTTTTCCCACCCTTGCAGGAACCTAGATTTATGAAGTGACAGATCTTTCTTTTTTTACCTGGCTTCTTCAGTTCCTCCTGGCATCTTTTTCCCATCCATTTTATTCTTTTTGCATCAGCTTAATCTTGCTAACTCCCTCCACAACAATAAATGATGGTTTAGGGTTGTCTCCATGAAAACAACCTTTAGTACACGCGCTTGTGTTTGAGAAAGAGAGCATGCGCTCTCTTTCTTTTTGGTTGAGGGGCAGTTCTATGGGCGTATGTGAAGCCCTCTGTGACATGCTTGCGTGTAAAAAGGGCTATACAAATAAATGTTGATTTGATGCGCGACAACTGAAAACAGGACTTTTTAATGCACGGTCTGATCGTGCGCTTATTTAGATTAAAACATAGTGTTGCCTATTAGCTTACTATCAGTCACACTGTAACTTAACAAACTTAACTCATATCGTTTTATTCGGTGTGTGAAAAAACAAAGAGAAAGCAGGCGATCTGCTGGCCCAATTTATGAGCGGGCAGAGCGACACATGGGGAATTCTCTCGATTCTCCCACTCCGGGCCTGAATACTACTACTAAATGAGCAATATTTTAGGGGTTGCTATCGGGGTGCTTTGGTCTTTCTTGGGGGTGCTGAAGCACCTGCTATACCCTCCCTAGCGCCGCCTATGCTGGTGAGGTTCACTGACAGACTGAGATCGGATCTGGTTGCTGGCCTTGCTCTTTATCTCCTGACCTCTAACCCCTTGACCCCGCACTCTCATTCCTGCTACCTTACCTGACCTCCCTGACCTCAAAACCCTAACCTGTGCTCCCTGAACTCTAACCACTGACTTCTAACCACTGAACTCTAACCCCTAACCCCTGACCCCAGGAGCTGTCGGAGCTGATCGAGGAGGAAAACCTTCAGGGTGTCCCAGTCCTGATTTACGCCAACAAGCAGGACCTGGCCACCGCCTCCCCAGCCAGTGAGATCGCAGAGGGGCTCAACCTGCACACCTACCGCGACTGCCAGTGGCAGGTCCAGGCCTGCTCCGCCGTCTCCGGGGAGGGCGTCCAGGTAGGGGGAACTGCACAGGAAACAGGATGTGATGTCACCTTTCTTCAGATTTTGCCGTCTCCAGGGAGGACTACCAGGAAGGGGGTACAGCACAGGAAACAGGATGTGATGTCACAGCAGCAGGGTGTTAGTATACTGGTGTACTATACTAGTGTATATGGTATAATATACTAGTATACTGTATGAATAATACATGTTAAACTCTCACAGGATGGAATGAACTGGATCTGCAACAACATCGTCAACAAGAAGTGAACCCTGACCCTTGACCTCCTGAAGAATCATTCCAGAATGGGAACACTCACACCACTGACTGTACTGAATGTCACTTAGCAGTGTGTTTAGATACAACCTGAACATTAGTTTTCCTTCATCATATGAGCAAAGTATGAGAGTAAATAAACACCTTATTGAATTAGGAGGTTTGAGCATTTTTCAGATAAGTGTGTCTTTGTGAAGGTGACTCTCTGAGTCTGAATGCTTCCAGGGGGTATGACCAGGAGAGAAAGCATTCATCACTGATATGACTTCACAGAAACAGAAACTTTAAACAAAAACAAAGCTATTTGCCGCCAAGCTTTTTCCACCAAACTGAGGCCAAAAAGACAAACAAAAGAATGATATGAGTAAAAATTTCACTGACGTGAAATGTATTTTTCAAGAGCATCCTAGCCAAGATAGTCATTACACCATTGCGGTCAGCACACAACATTACGAACTTCCTGTCTTGATAAAAAAACAACAACATAGAATTCACAACAGTATAACAAGATCATAAAACCACAGACATTTGCAGGTCATGGAATCTGCCTTGGAATTTGCATTAAATGGAAGTTCAGGAAAGCTGAAAATTAAACAACAGCGCCGCCACATGGCAGTAAATGGTCAGGCTTCGAAGGGCAAGCTAAACTTACAGTTTCATGTACTAAAGGCCGATTTATACTACTCCGACCAGTACCGGTCCTAGCACATTTGGCGCCCTAGGCAAGATTTATCACGAGTACCCCCCCCCGCCCCCCCCCCCCCCCCACCCGACCCCCCACCCCGGGAACGCAAATCAACCACAACACGGACATATGACGTGGCGCGATTGGCACCCTTTGCTGGTAGTGCGGGAGGGTTAATTAATGGAAGCACTTCGGAAAATGTCATGTCGCGGGAACTGAAAATGGCAAATTGCGCTTTTCCGTGTCGTGCATATGCATTCACGGGAGGGTCAAGTGAAAAGTGGGAGTTTCCCATGAAGAGATGGGAGGGGATGCGTAAATGTATTCCGCGGTATGTACAGAAACCGCCTGTGAAAGCGTGCCTCCATTTTGGGGTGAAAATTCTGCACCTCTTAAAAGCAGGTGTAAACAAGAATGCGGGTTTCCTTGATATGCCTCCTGGTGAAATGGCAGCAGTAATCCGAGCCAGACGGCGACATAGGCCAAGGAGACAAGCTGAAAGTATTTTTGCAATAAGGATCACACTTTTTTAGTTGACTGAACACAAAATCATTACGTGTTACAGATTAAGCCATGCAATATTAGGGGAGACTGGGTATAATTGTAACACGGGGAGAGTTGTAACACTACCAATTTCACGAATCAGGGATAAGATAGGAGTCATGTGACAATTTCAGTTTCCTCAGGCTTCCTTTACGATCCCACATGGAGGTTTTCCAGTCTGTGTTGCTATCTCTCCTGAAGCTACAGCAGAAAATGTAATTCTGAGGTAAGAAAGTAAAAAAAAAAAAAGATAATATTTTGTTTAGTAATTCTACCGTTGTAGATAATGTTGTATGAGTTATATCAGGTCAAACTGTAGTTTCTCAAGTAAAGAATGGTGTACCTCCTGCTAATTTCAAAGCAGCATGCTAATACTAATATTTTATTGTTGCAGCCATTCATTTAAAATAAAACTGTTGTTGTGGCATATCACTTGTTTTTTGTGCATTTTGTCTACCTGTTACAACGTACCCCGGTATGTGTTATATCCTACCCCGGTAGTGGACCCCTTGTATTTTTCATCATCTCACAAGTCTGTGATATAGTTGAAGACATTTAAATTGTTGCCATTTGTTGTAGACAAATATGGGTACTTTGCCTGAAAGTTTCAGACGTGTAGCTAAAAAAGAAAAGAAGGTAGTTTTAGGTGCTGAAGAGTTTTAGGTGCTGAAGAAAAAAGTGTTACAACCATACCCAGTCTCCCCTACAGTTACTGAAATTTGTCATTTTGGTCCAGATGCCATTTTCTATGTCGGTGTGGAATTCCGATTTTGTACAATATTTAAATTCGGTGTTACCTCATGAACAAGCACATCAATTTCGTCAGCACTAAATCTTTGTTTTCGTTGTTTTGACTTTGGTGTCTGATTCATGATAGAAAGAGAGAAGGAGGCCCATTCAATTGCGCGTTTAAATGCTCGCAATTTACGGTATAGTGGGTGGAGAAAGGCGCTGCTTACCCGATGAACTGCAGGTTTGGCAAATACAAAGTAAACTGAAATATCTGCGGGTTGGACATAGCGCTGATAACGCTATGTTTGCAAATGTACGTACACGAGGGCCAGAGTGTTTTAGGTAAGATGGACTCGAAGAAAATACAAGGGCTGCCAACTTTTCCAAAAGCCTTGGCGTAAGAACTGGTAGCTCTGGACTCATGAGTCTTGACTAGTTATTATTTTAGAGTAGGGGCGATTCTAGGATCAGACCTTTAGGGGGACTCAGCCCCCAATGAGAATATGACTTGTGTTCTTAATCTGCGCCATGAAATTAACTACCTACTTCTTCTCCTTTGGTTTTACTGGCAGACTACCAACGTTAATACTGGATATTAAACCTGTTTAAAGCCCTTTGCGGGTTGGACATAGCGCTGATAACGCTATGTTTGCAAATGTACGTACACGAGGGCCAGAGTGTTTTAGGTAAGATGGACTCGAAGAAAATACAAGGGCTGCCAACTTTTCCAAAAGCCTTGGCGTAAGAACTGGTAGCTCTGGACTCATGAGTCTTGACTAGTTATTATTTTAGAGTAGGGGCGATTCTAGGATCAGACCTTTAGGGGGACTCAGCCCCCAATGAGAATATGACTTGTGTTCTTAATCTGTGCCATGAAATTAACTACCTACTTCTTCTCCTTTGGTTTTACTGGCAGACTACCAACGTTAATACTGGATATTAAACCTGTTTAAAGCCCTTTGAACCTGTAATTGTTTGTCATCTGTCACTAACAGACACGTTTTCAAACTCTTACGTTAGAGCACTAAAACGTATTTAAGATAATAATAATTCATAATAATTCATTTATTTTTTATTATTATTATTTTTAAGGGCACTGAGATAAAATTAAGGGGTGCTTGAGCACCCCTAAAAAGAATCTAAAATCGCCACTGTTTTAGAATAAAAAATTAAAAAAATTCTCTACTGGTAGGGCACTACATTTTGTTTTATCCACTGAAAGGGAACTCCTGAGGGGAGTTTATCATGTTTTCTTGTACACTGGGCCACCGTGCAGGATCCTTTATAATGTTTATCTACCATAGGGGCATCCAAGAGGGCACTTTTGTTAGCGTGGTGTCACCCCCCTGCCCCCTTCTCACATTTTATGTAATTTCACATCTGATTCACTACCGTGAAAAGACAGAAAAGGTTTAATGTAGAAAGGTAGTAAACAAGAGGAGAATTACGGGAAGAAACGGAACATGTACGCCCTCTAGAGGCTTCTTTGGGGAAACAACGGGAGGCGAGCCCTTCTCGTGTTTCTCTCCCAACAACCTCCAGAAAGCCAGCAGCTAGCTGGCTACTCACAACTGAGTCGTCCCGGACGCCCCAATTCTGGACGAGGGGCCCGAAGCCAATCTAACGTCCGTACAGAACTCGTTACGACAAGACGGCGTAATAGGTAAGATGCTTGGGTTACGCATTTATCTGAGATAACGGGGGTTTTCTTCTTTCGAGCGTGTAACGGGCAGAACATCGCGGGTCCCCGTTGGCTGCTGAAGGTCCCCCCTTTTCTGAATTCTACTCTCGAGTGCGCCTGCTAGACAACGGCGCAGGGAGCGAGACCGCTAGCAGCTAATGCCACCGGGCCGATCTGGGATGTTACATTTTGATACTGGTTTCCTATCTACCTTTGAATGCACCGCAAACTGTGGTTTTGCAGCGTGATTATTGTGAAAAAAACGGACATGCGTGCAACAGTCAGATCCAGCCAGCTTCTTTTCCAATGGCTAGCGTGGAAGCTAATGCCTTTCAAGACGGCACAGACCGCTAACGTTAGCGAGCTGGCTTTAGCAAAAAGAGCAAAACAACAGACGCCTATCTAGCTAGTTGGCAAGCTATTGTTGTGTGCCGGTATCCCTCGTTCACCTGTGAACTCTGCATAACAACAGTCCTGCCTTGTGCTAACAACACAACTGAATAGCTGTATTGTATCTGATAATTTGAGACACATCGTTACTCATCGACCTCTCCGCCAATCGGATTTAAGGGTTTGAAGGATAGTCTACTACTGAATTAGGAACAGTATGAGAGCAGACTTCAGCAAGCGTGCACAGATGTACCGTAGAGAGACTGGGTATCAATGGATGCATGTGTGTCTTTAAAGTCTGATCCCAGCAAATCAGTGTATTGTGCATATTCAAAGTCTATTTGCCTTTACATTATCAGAAGAACTGCATCTTATTAATATGAATCGTTGGCTAGATATCGATTTGAATCACAGGTAGGAGAAGCAATGACGAGACTAGCTAAATCAGAATCAGAAAAATCAGAATCAGAAAGGGATTTATTCGCCATGAAAGTTTGCACAGACAAGGAATTTGCTTTGGCAGGAAGGTGCATACAATAAACATATACCTAAAATTTAAATATGTGGACTAACTATACTAAGGGTACATAAACTAGCAGTACTAAGTGGGATAAATATAAGTTGCCGTAAATTACAATATAAAAATACAAAAATACAAATATTACAAAAAATACAAATGTACAAGATACCATGTTGTGGTGCAGTGCAAAAGCAGTGTGTTTTAAGCAATAAGTCATTTGAGTCAGTGTGGTCCCTTGGCCTTGTTGAAGAGGCCCACAGCGGAAGGGAAGAAACTGTTTTTGTGGCGTGAGGTATTGGTCCTGATAGACCGCAGCCTTCTGCCGGAGGGGAGTGACTGAAACAGGGAGTGTCCAGGGTGGGAGGAGTCGGCCACAATCTTCCTCGCTCGCCTCAGGGTCCTCGAGGTGTGCAGGTCCTCGAGGGTAGGCAGATTGCAGCCAATCACCTTCTCAGCAGTACGGATGATACGCTGCAGTCTGCTCTTGTCCTTGGCAGTGGCAGCAGCGTACCAGACGGTGATGGAGGAGGTGAGGATGGACTCAATGATGGCTGAGTAGAAGTGCACCATCATTGTCTTTGGCAGGTTGAACTTCTTCAGCTGCCGAAGGAAGTACATCCTCTGTTGTGCTTTCTTGATGAGGGAGCTGATGTTCAGTTCCCACTTGAGGTCCTGGGAGAGGATAGTGCCCAGGAAGCGGAAGGACTCCACAGTGTTGACTGGGGAGTCACACAGGGTGATGGGGGTGAGTGGGGCTGTGTTCCTCCTGAAGTCCACAACCATCTCCACTGTCTTAAGAGCATTGAGCTCTAAGTTGTTCTGGCTGCACCAGGTCACCAGGTTGGCCGCTTCCCACCTATAATCAGACTCGTCTCCACCAGAGATGAGCCCAATAAGGGTGGTGTCGTCCGCAAACTTCAGGAGTTTGACGGACGGATGACTGGAGGTGCAACTGTTGGTGTACAGGGAGAAGAGCAGAGGAGAAAGGACGCAGCCCTGAGGTGATCCGGTGCTGATGGACCGGGAGTCAGAGACTTGTGTTCCCAGCTTAACGCACTGCTTCCTGTCAGACAGGAAGTCTGTGATCCACCTGCAGGTGGAATCAGGCACAAATCCAGACAGTGTCTATGTGGACTAGCCGTATGCGTCAGTTTAAGCCTCGGACTGCTCCAGATTGTACAGAGATAACCTCTCAATCCCTGCCCTCCCTTGAGAGTGTGTTTGTGTGGGTGTGGGTGTTTGGGGGGGGGGGGGGGGGGGGGGAGTGATCATGACCCCCCAGGGGGTAAAGGGGACAGCTGACAGGCATGGTATGGTTGCCCCCTCTTGACCAGGACAGGTCTCTTGGGGGCAGAACAGCTGTGTAATCCAGAAAGAGGGTTGAATATTAGAGAGATGTAGAGAATTGGACAAAGAGAGTGAGAGGTAGAGTTGGAGAGAGGGGTAGAAAGTTGGAGAGGTAGAGAGGGTTAGAGTGTTGGGGGGAGAGAGAGAGAGCTAAAGACAGGTAGAGAAAGGGAGGGAGGTAAAGAGCAGTTAAGGATTGAAGAAAACAAGAATCAACACACTGAACAAGAGAGGGGCAGAGTGAAGAGAGTGTAAGGAAGGGAGAGAGATCAAAAAAGAAAGAATAAGGGAGGGAGAGAACCAGGGCAGGGTTTGGGGTCAGTCAGACAGTCCTTCAGCAGAGCTAAATCAAATCACACAGTAAAACACAACATGCTCTTCTCCGTGTTACCCAAGGGTAACTTTGGCTCGCTCATCTAGAGATTACCCTTACATTAAAGGTCAAGCCTGGCTCACATTAGTAAAATTGCTTTGTAAGCAGTAGGCTAGTTGATATATTTATAAAAGCAGGAAGGAGGATGGTGGCGGGTGGGTGTGTAGATGGGGGTAGAGAAAAGAGGAGAAAGATAGGATAGAAAAATACTTTCATTGCCATCGTGGTATAGTGTTGTCATTAGATATATTGAAATATCTCTGGGATGTAGATGGATCAGTCACTGCTTGTTCATTATGTAATGCCCTTGTTCATGTTTCATTTGAAACATGGCTAAACTTTAATCTCTTTCATATTTTTAAACTTTCCCGTGTATCTATGGCCTGGGTATGGAGCATGACTGGGGGGTTGTGGTATTCTGGAGCATTATATGACACCATTATGGAATTGAAATCTGTATTTTCCTTTGTAGTCAGTTTTCAATTCCCTCCTTTCTCTCCCAACCAACACACATAACACTCGCCATTTCTCTCACTCTGTATCGCTCTCTCCCACACACACATACAAACACTCACCCCCCCCTCTCTACTCAAGCCTGTGATTTATTCTCTCTGCTCACAAGGCCCTTTGATAGTTTGACATGAAACACTGACATGAATTAATTGTCTTTGATGAAAAGCATCTTTGTTATGGAGAGAATGAATCTCTCAGCCAACTTTCTGCCAGGCTGTGCTGTTAGGCTAGCTGCTAACACAGGTTCCATGCTGTGTTACGGCTACATAACGGCACTGGGTTGGCTAACACAGGCTCCTTGCTGTGTTATGGCTACACTGTGGCACGAGGCTAGCTGCTAACACAGGCTCCTTGCTGTGTTATGGCTACACTGTGGCACGAGGCTAGCTGCTAACACAGGCTCCATGCTGTGTTGTAACACCGTGGCGCTAGGCTAGCTAACACAAATTATTTGCTGTGTTATGGCTACATATTGGCGCTAGGCTAGCTAACACAGACTCCATGCTATGTTATGGCTACATAACGGTGCTGGGTTTGCTAACACGGGGCCCTTATAGTGTAATGGCTACACTGTGGTGCTAGGCAAGCTGCTGACAAAGGCTCCATTATGTGCTATGAGTAACACTGTGGCGCTAGGCTAGCTAACACATGCTCCATGCTGTATTATGGCTTCATTATGATGGTGGGCAAGAAAACAGGCTCCATGCTATGTTATGGCAATGTTATGGGGCTGGAAGCTAATACAAGTTCCATGCTGTGTTATAGCTACAATGTGAATGTATGGCGCTAGACTAGCTAACACATGCTAACACAGTCCTTCTACACACACAATGGCTAGGCAGGTCAACATACTGCTGTTACCAGGCGTAAGTTAATGATTGGCTGCTTGATGCAGAGTCCAGGGTCGTTCAGGTCGGGGCCGTTACAGGTGCTGATAACTGGTCTCTACAGATGCATGTTTTCACTCTCACACATGACTCCTCAGTGATAATATGACTGCTTATGAACTGTTATGATCACACACATCTCTTCTGAACTGTTATAATCACACGCATTTCTTGTAAACTGTTATAATCTCGCACATCTCTTATAAACTGTTATAATCACACACGTCTTGTGAATTTTTATCACACATATCCTTCGTGAACTGTTATAACCACACATCTCACCCTCCCCTCGTCACTCTCACCCTCAAGAAGGACTCATCAGTATCTCCTGGCCGCAAGCAATTAAGTTTCAGCCCCATCTTCACCGCACATAATCTGCGTAATGGCCCTTTATCCCAATAAAGAACAGCTGCTTTTTTCCCCGCTCCGTAATCTTTTAATATGTTTCATGGCCGGTCAGTGTCTATGCCGGCTCTTGGGAACGAGATCCTCTGAGCTTTTACAGGCCGTAAAGAGAGAGGCTGTAAAGCCCATTGTCGGGGTATTAAGGATATCAGCTGATGGGGATGCACTACTGAAGCCATTAGAACAGATATCCACTGATGATGCCAGATTAGGCCATACCACACCAATCCAGGCTAGGCCAGGCCAGTCTATTTGGTCATGGACATCAGTATACGGTGTGTCCAGTCGACTATATAGAACAAACTGTCACTGCCCAATTCAGCCTGATTCTAACGTTAACCTTGGTAACTAATCTGATTTAGGTTTGTTACAGCTGGTTGTAAATGTCACCATACTTACTAATCTGAATCTAGTTAGTAGGGAGTCAGATGGCTGAGCGGTGAGGGAGTCGGGCTTGTAATCTGAAGGTTGCCAGATCGATTCCCAGCTGTGCCAATTGACGTTGTGTCCTTGGGCAAGGCACTTCACCCTACTTGCTTCAGGGGGAATGTCCCTGTACTTACTGTAAGTCGCTCTGGATAAGAGCGACTGCTAAATGACTAAATGTAAATGTAGTTACAGTAGATTCTAGCAGTCTCCATGGTTACTAATCTGAATCAGGTTAGTTACAGCTGATTCTAACGATCACCATGGTTACTGATCTAAAAAACTTCCTCTCTTCCCTATTCCCTCTCTTCCATACTCTCTCTGCCTACTCCTTATCCCTGCTTCTTCTCAGCCTACTCAATCTCTCTCCTGCTCTCTCTCCCCCTACTCCCTCTCTTCCTACTCAATCTCTCCCCTGCTGCCTCTCTCCCCTACTCCCTCTCCCATCTCCTTCTCTTCCTGGTCCCCATTTTCCTCCCCCTGCCTCCACCCCTCCCTTGGACTAACTTCTGTATCTCCTCCATTCTGTTCTCTTCTTCTCCTCTGCTCTATCTTTTCTGCTCACTCCCCAGCTTCCACCCCCTCCCCCAGCCCCACCTCCCCCCTCTCTCTCCATCCCCCCTTCCCCCCCATGTCTCCCCCTGCCTCCGTCAGTTGGACATGCAGAGAGGTGTAATTAATCTGCTGAGGGAGTGTGCCAGCTCTCAGGGACGGCACAACAATTTGTCTTCTTCACAGGAACGCTGCCAAACCCGGGCCTAGTCACTCCTCCCGCTCTCTTTCTCCCTCCCTCTCTCATTGACTCTTCCTCCCTTTCTTTTTCTCTGTCTCTCCTTCTTTCTATCCCTCTCTCTATTGCTCTCACACACTCTTATCATAGACTCACTCTCTATATCACACACACTCTGTCCCTGCTGGAACTGTCTCCTAGCAGGCTGTCTCTCCGCCTACTTGTCAGCACGGAGTATTGGTGCCCAGCTGGCGCCAGTACTGGGAGAGGAGAAGTGGGAGAGAGGGGGAGGAGAGGGAGAAAAGGACTTGGAGGAAGAAGAAGAGGGAAGGATGAGGAGCAAGGGGAGAAAGAGGGGAGGGAGGGAGGTCGGTAGGTAGGTAGAAGGAGGATGAGAGGGAGGAAGGAGGAGGTACTGGCGAGGGTGGTGAGAAATGGAGAGGGAGAGAGAGGTCAAGAAAATAGACCAGAGCAGGAAAAAGAGGAAGAAACAGCGATAAAAGGATGAACAGGGTGAGACGGAGAAGGACAGAACAGGAGGAGGATGATAAGCAGAGGGGAGGGAATAGTTCACCTGCTGTTGAACTGGACAGGGTTCAAAGTTCAGATTTGGAAAGAGTGCAAATGTTTGGAAATGTTTGACGTTATCTGAGAAAGTTTCACCTTTATCACCACCGAGAAGTCCAATGTGCTTGGACGTTCTGTCTGATGAACAGTTTATGAACAGAGGCCTCCAGGGCAACCTTTTTGTGTACGGCTGTGTGTATGCTTGTAGTACTTCCTGTGTGAGGGTTAGGATCTAGCCCCAAGGAGCTAGCTAACAAGAGGAGATAGCTAATGTGAGAATTAGAGGTTAACAATGGGGAGCAAGCTAACGTGCTAACGTCACCAGGCCCCCCAGCCCAGTCTCTATCCCAGCTGTGGCAGCACGTGGTCAGCCCCCCTTTTTAAGCCCCCTGACTGTCTGGACCCTGGCTAATGGTTATCCAGCTGTCTAGACTCCTGCTGGGCTTTACTGTTGTCATGTGTTGTTCATACCTAACTGGCAATAAACACCTAATTAGCTATTAACTATTTGACTTCTTAACAAAGCAGTGGGGTGACATCTCTGTCGGAGGGGGGCGATGAAATAGTCTCAGTGACAAGGAGTTACACCTCTGATCAAGGCCCTGGTGCGTGCGTGCAGATCTCTGATCTTGGCCATGTTCATGACAGAGGCTTACAGTTGGTGGAACAGACACATGGTCCTGTCTGAATTCATGTGCAGGATGTCTGGCTTGTATCAAGAATGAAGACGAGTACCACTGGAGGCTAACCATGCTGGCTGTTTAATATCAGGCCTTTTATCAGTGTTCCCCAAACTGATTTATCAGAGCTGTTTGGCAGAAAGAGACAAACAGACAGAGAGCCGGAGAGAGATAAAAAGGAGACATTGAGAAACCAATAAAGAGATATGAAAGAGAGCCAGAGACATGTGTTACTTCCTGTTTTTGACGTTCTCATGCACCTTGAAGATCTGTTTCCACCAGCGGCTGTCTGACAACCCAGTCCAGATTGACTTGATCAGAACCGTCTGGCCCCATGTCTGGACCCCCAATTTTGGACCCTTATCTAGCCCCCCCATCTTCTCCCCAGCCCCCCTGTCTGGCCCCCCGTCTGGCCCTCCGTTTGGACCAGGGTGGGTTGCAGAGTCTCGGCTGTTCCTGACAGATGGACAGCGTTGGAGAAAACAAGTGTGTTTTTTTCACACATCTTGTGTCTCTCTGGTGTGATTAAGGCAGCATGTTTTTTGTGTTGACACTGGCCATGTTGGAGCAAATTGTTTACAAAGAGTAGGCTACAGGCAGGCAGGCAGGCCAGACAACAAAGCAGCCAAGACAACACAAGGTCTAGACCAGACCTGGGAATTGTACGGCCCACGGGCTGTCCCAATCCGGCCCGCATGAGGAAAATTAAAAATAAATAAATGTGTTGAGCGGTAGTAAATCTGTAGTCCTGAATGACTCCAGTGATCAGGCGATTTACATTGATATGTAAATCGCCTGATCAATGTAAATCGCCTGATCACTGTAGTCATTCACTGTAGTCATTGTCGGTGTGCGCGTACGCAACCACACCGACAGGAGAGTTAGCTGTTGGTTAGTCCTCGAAAATGTCCACGCACGGTAAAACACGATAGCCGTAGCCATGGAGTCAACATTGGGGCCGACAAATTATTTTTAAAATTATAATTTCGGACATTGTGTGTGGTTGCCTGTCGTAGCGTAGCACATTTATATTTGTATATCAATATATTGGGGGGGACATTTTGACCAGATTTTAATATGGGGGGGGTGTATCCCCCCCAATATATATTATGATTACGGCCTTGCTTTTAAGTATCTGTTTACTGAAGTCAAAGGCAAAGCTGTGTGCTTAGTTTGTGGAGAACAGGTCGCTATGTTGAAGGATTACAATTTGAATCGGCACTAAGGGACTAAACGCGTGGACAAATACCGTTCGATTAAACGCCGCCCTCGAATAAACGCCGCCCTCGAATAAACGCCGCCCTCGAATAAACGCAGCACCAAAAATGAACATTGTGTAATAAACGCCACCCTCGATTAAACGCCGCACCCTGAAAACGGTTATTTAATTGGTTAAATTAAAACACAGTATTATTACACAAGTAAATCACAAGTGTATTATAATTCCGTCGAAGTAATGGCAGACACAAGTGGCTTTCTTGCTACAGGTTTGAAGCTTCTTCTCCAAATCCACCGTGAAAACTAGTAAAACGAGAAAATAAAGACTACATTAGCTTAATATGAACATACAATGACATGCGCAGCATGTAAATAACGTTCACCAAAGTAAAATGCAGACACAAAACAACTTACCTCGTTGGCTGCATGCTGTACACAAGGGAATAGAGGTTTCTGAAGGCTTAGATCGCTAACATCCGATAATAACCTTAACATTTTATCGGAACATTAAATTGTCCGTGCTTCGCTTGCTGTTAGCTTGTCGACTCACTCATGAGCGTAGGCACTGTAGGCCTACTCTTACTAAATAAGTTAAATTGATACTGAATGCAAGTATATAATTCTAAATTATGACATTGGTTGAAAACAAATTATACATTATAATAATGTAATTGCGACAATTACATGTAGCCTACAATATTGCGAGGTAGCTGACTTCACCACTGGTGAATTTGCCTTTCATCAACCCCAAGTTTGCATGCTACAGATCTGTTGCTGCTGGTGAGTGCTTTCTGCACAGCTTTCTGTTTGAAAGCTGGAATTGTAAGAACGTTTCGGCATGCTGCATAATTCGCGCGGCTTAAATTTTTTACTAGGCTTTGTGTTTGACCTCCTTGTCTATTCTTTGTTTGTCTATGGCTGCACTGCAGCTGCGATTATCTAAATCTGTCTTACTAATTAAACGCCGCCCTCGAATAAATGCTGCACCAAAAATGATCATTGTGTAATAAACGCTGCGGCTTATTCGAAGAAATACGGTACAAGACCTTGACTGATTCAGTAGGCGTGGGCCGCTGATGATTTGCTAGTTTTACTGCAGACCCTGATGATCAGCTGTCCTTCGCATATCCACCTCAGACATTCAGCCAGATTTCGATGCACTTGTTCAAGCCCACTGGATTTCTCTCACTGAACACTTTTTGTTTTTACTGTTTATTACTTCTATAGTCTTTTCCTATTTGACCTACTCCACAATTTCATATATTTATATAAATATTTATAGAATATCCTTATTTTTCTGATAACCAGTAGCAGCTAATCAAAATATATACTTTACTGCTTTTTACAATGGGAGAAAATGAATAATGAGCAGAATTAAGTTCAAGTTATCGTGGAGGCGGCCCTCCAACACATTTCAGGTTTTGTCATGTGTCCCCTTGTAAAAATGAATTGCCCACCCCTGGTCTAGACCAAACCAGTTCAGTCCAGGCCTGCCCAGACCACACACTGTCCAGAGCAGATTAGCCCAAAACAGATTAGACTACATTAAACCACGACCAGCCCTGAACCTAGACCAGTCAAGACCATCGTACCCAGGACAGTGACATGGCGCTAATGGCCTTGGTGCTGCTGCGGGGTCTGATGTTAACCTGCATATGATCCGGTAATCCCCTCTGTGTTGCTTGGGATGGACACAGTCCTTTATCCGAAGCTTCTGTAGCTGCACTATCTTCAACTGCCGGCCAGTTTGGCTGCTGGTCAGTTTGGCTGCAGGTCTGTTGAGCTGCAGGTTAGTTTAACTGCAGATCAGTTTGGCTGCAGTCTGTTTTTTCTACAGCCTCTGTAGCTGTAGAAAACATTGTACATTGTGCCAGGGGTTGGTATTAGCATCTGTAATCACACATGGATCTCAGTACTAAATCCTCATACAGACATATACACACGTGCGCACACACACACACACACACACAAGTACTCCACCCCTGTTCTCCCTGTACTAACATGCTTACTCTTAAAGTGTGTGACTGGGGATAGGTATAGCTCAGTGGTAGAGCATTTGGCAATGAGTATAGCTCAGTGCATATGAGGGGAGCTCTCTAACTCCACCCAGGTCAGGAGAGCCCTCTAACTCCACCCAGGCCAGGGCCACGGGTCACATGGTCTGCTCTGGTAGGCTACAATGGGGTAGACCTCTGTACAGCCCTGCTTTCATCTCTTGTTCTACTTTATTTGGCCATACCTCCATCCCTGGAACACAGTGCTTGAGTTCACACTGAACTATGACATCACATCCTCTTCGCATGTGATGTCATATGAGAAGAGGATCACTTGAGGGTCACTGATACTTCTTTTCCATCAACATGCAACCGGTTCTGTTCCGGTTCCCCAATTTTGAACTTTGGAGCATTTCTATCAACAATTAATTGGTTAGAACTCGAAAAACTGGTTCCCAGCCAGAACCAAAACATAGCAGGTAACAAAACAAAAACAAAAAAAGACGGCCATCGTGATCTTTGATCAATTCTGCTCAAAACTGGTGGAATAGATCCAAGAAGCCTGAACGGAACCAGTTGACGAACCAGAGCTGATTTTGAGCTGATGTGTGTGCATTTCTGTCTGTGTGTGTGTGTGCATGCCAGTGTGTGTGTCTGTGCGTGCGTGTGTGTGCTGAGAAGTGCTGACGGAAAAGGACTGTGTTCATCTGAATTACTAAGTGGTTGCCTTTGTGCCTTTCCTGTTTTCTCTGCCTCAGAGAGAAAGAGAGAGAGTGATAGAGAGATGGAGATGGAAATAAAGATAGATGGAGAGAGGGAGATGGATCTAGAGATGGAAAGAAAGATGGAGATTGAGAGAGACTTAAAGTGATGAAGAGACATTTTGTTAGCCTATCTGTTAGTGGATAGGTCCTTGTGATGGTACTTCACAGTGGTCAGCCAAGCATCCTTGCTGCGTCTGTACTAGACATGTTAGCTAGTAAAGGTGTTATTTTTTAGATTGTTAGCATTTTAGCTGGCGATTGTGTTATTATTAGCCTCTAAGAGCGTTAGCCAGTGATGCTGTTTTTATTGACCGGTCAACTGGCGATGGTGTTAACCCCTTTGCACGTTAGCTGGTGATGGTGTTATAATCAGCCTGTTATCAGCCTAATGGTGTGCTAGCTGTCATCCCCTCTGAGAGAATGTAGGAACAGGGGACTTCCCTAGGTGAGAAGTAGAGTGTGTGTGTGTGTGTGTTTAGCAGGCATATGTGTGTGTATCCAGGCTCACCCTTTGGGGGACTAATGCCTTAGTGAGGGTCACAAGAGGCCGGTAATGGAGCTGTGATAACCTGTCCTCCCTAACCCTCTCTGGAGTGAGGGGGGGGGGGGGGGGGGGGGGGTGTACGGGGCGGAGCAGGGGAAGGCTCATGGAGCTAGGTGAGGGGAGTGGCCATGTAGCAGGAGGAGGGGCCATGGGGAAGGGGGGGGAGCTATGGAGTGTGTGTGCCCTGGAAGTTACACTGGCCTGTGAGATTCTGCCTCAGAACATTAGAACATACTTGTCTTGGCTGAGGACTTGCAGTAAAGGGCCTCCCCCCCCCCCCCCCCCCCATTCTCTCTCTTCTTCTCTCTCTGTTTCTCTCTGTATCTGTCTGTCTCTGACTCCTTCTCAAACCACAAATTATTACATCATCAAAAGACAAAGAAACATACAAGTCCCAGAGCTGTGTGGCTGAGACCAGTTAGTGTGTGTGTGCTCATGCTCCAGCCCCATGGAAAATGTGGTTTTTCAACTGTCAGTCTGCTCTGACACTGTGGTGAAGTCTATTTCTCGCTCTCATTCTACCCTCTCTCTCTCTCTCTCTCTCTCTCTCTCTCTCTCTCTCTCTCTCTCTCTCTCTCTCTCTCTCTCTCTCTCTCTCTCTCTCTCTCTCTCACTCACATGTTCCCTGATTTATTCGATTTGTTTCCACTGAAGAATTTAGCCTTTAACAGTGTATGTTGTGTATCTTTAGGCAGACCTAGGATCAGTTCCTGAAGGAAGCTGAGCCCACATAACCTGCCCCTCCTGGCTCCTGACAACTGGTCTGGAGTGATATCTTACCTCTGCTCCTGGAGAGGAGACCATACACTTGCCTCTGGACCAGGGCCAGACACAACACCATACAGAGGTGAGGAGGGCCATGTGTATGAAGTAGTGAAGAGGGCCTTGTTTGTTTGTTTGTGTGTGTGTGGAGTAGAGGAGGGGAGGGTTAGTATTGACTGAGACAATCAATTCTGAACAATGATCACTTAAAAAAATAGACATTATTTCAAGGAAACTATACTCCCAAGGTGTACACAATGAAACAAGTTCAACAGACCCAGGATATAATTTCGCTAGCTGGCTTCACTAATCATAACAATTACAATTGTGTATGAGCAGGTGGTTATCAACTCATTAACTCAAGCCAGGCTTTCCCAATCTAGTTATGAGCACGGTCACAAAAAAGTGGCAGTATTTGCATCATATGACCATTCTCAAACATGGACAACTCTACCAGAGCAGTATATGTTACAGAATATTAACGATACTATTTTAGGCAAACTATAATATTAAACAAGTATGAAAAATTAAACTAAAATTCAAGCTAAAAGCGACACAGATGCTGCTGCCAAAGGCAGGAAGGAAAGCTGGCAAATAATTTGCAGACAGTTTGGTTGCGTAAATTAATAGGCTTGTCAGTATCACCACATCATCATTAAGGCACAAGTAGATCTGACTATAATTACAATTGTATTCACAATTAAATGAATATGCTGCTTTGATGCATTCTTATGGCTTGTAACACAATTTCTGCCTTATTTTTTCAACTGCTACCCCAGCTGTATGAAACGGTCTTGGGAGCAAATAAAGAACACCAATTTTAACATAATTCAGGTGTTCTGGCAACATACGGCTTAAGAAACTGACAAAGATGAGCCATTCCCTCTGCAAAGAGTCCATATCTTTCATATAGATACTCTTCAGGGAAAGCCAATGGTTTTCAGTGGTCAGTGTCTAAAAACCCTTGCCTCCCAAAGAGACTCTCATTATTTGTGCACTGAGGTACAGGGGCTCATGTAGTATTGGTGATTCCATTTTCCAAGACAATATTGATTGGTCAGTTGGCGGTGCTTTGATACATGTCGATCTGTTATGTCGAACATGACTCACTATCCGGAGCAGGTTAGTTGTGCAGCGTAAGTTGCCATGCTGATCGTACCACCATCGTGACACTGAAACCCAGGGTTAAACCTAAAGTTACCTCGCTAACCCCAAATCCTGCTTCATTGTATAGGCAAAAGGATGTCAAAGAAAGCCCCTTTAACCACACACACAAACACACACACACTTTCCACGCCCCCATCATATTCCAGTGGAAGTTTGGAGGCAGAGTGATGAACTCACATAAATAATTAAAAGAAATTGGCGGAATTTAATAATTAATGTTCCGTTCAAACATGTTGTGATGGAACACTGGCAGGAATGTGTGTTTGTGTGTGTGTCTGTTTGTGTGTCTGTGTGTATGTCTGTGTGTGTGTTTGTATACGTAGGTATCCATGAAGCTGAAACAGAAAGGATCAATGACCAGGACATTGGGAGATATCCTCCTTTTTAATTGGATATCCCTGACTTTGATGTATCTATGGGAGGGCCAATCGTATTGGTTTCCCGTACAATCCAATAGAGTCCAATTATAATGTACATGCTTGCACCCCCACACACAGAACCCACTTGTGCACACACACACTGTGGGACACACACACTCGGACACACACACATTGGGTGACAGGTTGATGTATCACTTGGCCTGCCCTTGCTTGGTTTTCCGTCTCTCTTTTCTTCCTCTCTCTTCCCCTTTCACTGTTATTCAGGTAGGGGGAATATTGAGGGCAGGAAACACACACACTTGCACACAGCACACACAAAGTGAGTCTTATCTTCTCTAATGAGGGATGGTTGTGTGGTTATTTGTCTCCTGTTCAGGGTTGAGGAGTGGACACATTCTTCTACTATGAATTGTGCCACATGCACATTGTCACCAGTAAACACACATACATACACATTCACATGCAGAGTGCCACCAGTAAACACGCATACATACACATACACACAGTGTCACCAGTAAACAACTATTTTCTCTCTGGCTGGTCCAACACAGTTACAGAACGCAGACACACATATACATTCACAATCACTCTGCACACACACACACATTCAAAGAAACACACACTTCCTACAGCTGTAACAAGGTTATCCGTATCAGCTGCTGTTCGTTCACCATTGCTGGCTGGCCCTAATTAAGATAAATGTGTGTGTGTGTACGGGGGCCAGCAGGGACCAAAATAGATAGAGGGTCAGGCTCTCAACTGAACTTCAGAGCAACAGCATTGGTTGGAGGCCAAGCAGCTTCCTGGAAACATCTCATCTCTCATTTGTGCTTCTTAACACACACACACACTGATACAGATATCTCGATACAGACATACTCTTGTGGTCACACTATGGCTCTGGCGAGGGCTAATTGTGTTAGCTTCAAGAACAGTTAGCCCCTGGGCAGGGCTAAACAGACTAAAACCTTGTTGGAAGGTTAGCTAGCAAAAACCTTCTAGCCCTCCTATTGTGTTTGGGTCAAATTTGACCCATTTTGAAGTTTAGATGCATGAAAGACACCTTAAATTCTTTCTGATCAAAACAAGGCTTCATTAATGCCTCCACGGTGGTCTACTGAATACAATCAAACACAATTTGATCCGTTTTTTTTTAAATGCCTATAAAAACATCTGTGGTGTTGTGGGTCAAATTTGACCCGGTAGTAATTATGGGTGGTTTAAGCAGGGAAATAAACAGTAAATGTTGCCAAGTCATCATAAATAACTAAAAGGTCAACAACACATTTATGCATTTAGCAGATGCTTTTATCCAAAGCGACTTCCAAGAGAGAGCTTTACAAAAGAGCATAGGTCACTGATCATAACAACGAGATAGCCCCAAAATTGCGAGCAGCCAAAACATGAAGCATGAAAAACCAAATAAGTGCCAAAGGGAGTATAGGGTGTAGGGCAGGGGTCGGCAACCCGCGGCTCTTTTGCGCCACCCTAGTGGCTCCCGGGAGCTTTTTCAAAAATATGAAAATGGAAAAAGATGGTGTGAACATATTTTTTGTTTTAATTATTAAAACAGAAATGTTGAAAAAATATTTATTATACACATTTTTACAGCAAAATGTGTATGTGTATAATAAATATTTTATTTCAAAATTTCTGTCAACGAAGATTTACGTCATAGCCTGCGACACACGTTTCTTTCAGCTCGGCGTAGTGACAGACAGGTGGCTGTTGCAAACAAACCGGTGGGTGTGTCATGGGCCATGGATCCCAAAGGGAAAAAGAGAAAGATAGCTGAGGAGAACAGAGGATTCAACAGTTTTCGGACCGAATCATTTGCTTTCATTGCCAATGCGGAAGGATTGCCTGCATGTTTGCTTTGTAATGAGAAGTTGTCAAATAACAAAAAGAGTAACGTGGAAAGACATTTCCAGGGAAGGCATGCTACATTTGCAGCCGAGTACCCAGGAGGGAGAGAAAGAAAAAGTGCGATTGCATTAATGCTCATTATGTATTTGTAGCCTACTTATCATTTTGATAGTAATATAGCTAATTCATGGGTACCAAAGACGTCACTTCCGTGAAGCCTGCCGCCATCTTTGTGTCCGACTCAACCCATTGTATTTGTATACAATAGTAGCTAGTTGGTCATATATATTAATATATAGTAATAATAATATATAGTAATAATATAATAATAATAATAATAGAAATATAATAATAGTATTATTTTCTATTGATAGGTTCTTCAAATTTAGACTTTTTAAAAGTAGTATTGTCTAATTCTAGTGGTTAGTTAGTTAGCTTTCATAGTTAGCCAACGAACAGTCATGACTACGAACATAGCACATCTGAATGAAGCAGAAAGACAACGATATTTAGAAAAAACATTGATTATTGGCTGCGATCCATATTATTACCGGCAACTTTATTTTTGTCAGCTATGTCTGAAGACATAGCTGCATACATTCTCACTAAAATTTCAAGACTTTCGTAACCCAAATCAAAATTCTGATGTGACAGACCAATGGGGAATCGACTTTTCTCTTAAAGGCTGTCCTTCTCGACCTTTTTGGTCTTTTTAAATCGAACTATTTGTATAATCCGTGTACTTCTCTAGCCATTATAAAGGCTATCCTTTCCCGGTTTTCTGCAGCCACATTGCGCGTGCATCCCGAATGTTTACAAACAAATAATTGGTCTATAGACACTTACAGCATGCGTTGCCTTCATTATAAGGCTTTTAATTTTTTGCGGCTCCAGAGAGATTTGTTTTTTGTTTTTTTGGTCCAATATGGCTCTTTCAACATTTTGGGTTGCCGACCCCTGGTGTAGGGTGTATAGCAGTATATAGGCTTGGGCTTTCTCACACTTTATTTCTAACATCTTACCGCAGCACATGCACACACATACACCCACACAAACATGAAAATACAATTTCATCTCTCATATTGATTACTTTTTTGCTGTTGTTGTATTATTGTGTTGCTGCCACCCTCCGCCATCCCCAGCTCCCTGTGTTGTCTGTATGTTACTATCCATCAGGTGAGTTTATTTCTCTACTTGCTCCCTACCTCATAGTCTGTATGTTGCTCGCTAATGCTAGAGGCAGGGAGTGCTTCACCTAGATGCATCCACTCTTCCAAAGTCAAACCTATTTCCGTGTCTGTGGTTATCAATTAATGCTGAAATCTAATACGTGTCTTGACTGAACTGCAGTTGTCAACATGAGCAATGGATATCTCACAGCCTATAGAAATATCCTCAACCAACATGGAGGGAAGACTAGTGTTTGTGAATAGTCAGAGGGAGATTGACACATTGCCATTGACACATTGCTACATGCCATTTCAATGCTTACCTGGTGTACCTTCCTGGGGTATACAAATCAAACAGAGCACACTTCTTTTTGTGGAATGACATTGTTTATCATTATCCTCTTCTCTTCTGGTCTTATAAATCATTTCCCTGTTCAGTACATCATAACCAAATAAAATAGATAAATGGTGCCTTTTTTGTACATAAAACGTGCACATTGTAAGTTCAATATAGTCTAAGGTACTTAAAAAATTCAAAGTAATGTATGTTTAATTATGGATATGGGTGGCTAATATGTCACTTGGCAGATAAAACATTTCATTGGCAGATATTTTTTGCTTTAATGCAGTGCTTGTCAATGTATTCAAACATGGGTTAAATTTGACCCGCGAACACCAAGGGTGTAAACACGTTTTGAACACAATAGGAGGGCTAGAACAGTTAGCTAGATCAAACCTTCTTGAGCAGAGCTACCCCATACCTTGTAAAACAGATAGCTAGCTTGGACATTCTAGAATGGTAAGCTAGCTGAAACCTTAGAACATTTACATTTAGTCATTTAGCAGATGCTCTTATCCAGTGCTTATAGTGCTCAAAATGTAAAATGACTAAATGTAGAACAGTTAGCTAGGTAGCCTATGTCAACACATAATTTTGGTTGGTTGTTAGCCCCCTCCCCGTCTATTGTTGGGTGTGAAGGTTTTCCCCCGAGATCAATGCAGGAGACTGCACTCCTGCTTTTCAAGTAATTGCTTAAAGTCTCATAGGAGTGCTTGGGTGTGTGTGTGCACGCACACGCATGTTTCTTTTTTCGCCTTAAAGCCCAATAAAGGGAATAATACCATGCTGGAGAGAGGGAGAGATAAACAGAGGGAGAGGGACTCAAATAAGAGCGAAAAGGAGGAGAGAGAGATGGAGAGAGCTGCACTTTCAGTTGTGTATGCATCAGTGAAGCATGTGAAGTCTTACCAGCGTTCATAGACAGTCAGGACACACATACACACACACACACATACACACTGTGTTTCCTTATGTCCATTAATTTCCTGACATAATCAGGACACCCCTGAGCAGGGTTGGTAATCCCTCTCGCTCACACACACACAAACACACACCTCGCTAACACACACACCTCGCTAACACAAGCACACGTCTGTCTGTACCATGTGCACCCACATGCCTTTTGGGGGGATTATGCCACAGGGGGCTGGTCAGTGGGGTAATCAATGTCTCTGTGGAGCTGGAGATTACACACGTCTGTCTGTATCACACACAAACGTCTGTCTGTATCACACACACAATCACGTATTTTTCACTCAAGCACACACACCACACAGAGATGTCTGTCTGTGTCTTTCACTGCCTGTCTGGTTAGTTCATCTGTTCTGACCGATGAGGATTACAGTGTTAGTATTATGACCCCTGACCTTTGACCTGTCTCTGCTGGCTGGGCCTGACCCCTCAGAAGGCCGGTCATCCTGCCTGGCACTGGTTAGAACTTCCTGCTTCCTGTCTAGGATCAATATATGGACGAGACAAGTCTGTTTATAATCCATAAGCCTTTGCATATGTTGCTCATGTAAATTGCTGACTATATAAATACTACAAATATGTACTATTTGTATTTTTTGTACTATTTGTATTTAAAAAAAGAATTATGTATTTTTATATTGTAAATTATGTCCACTTTATATTTTATTTTTCATATATTTAGTTTTTTAATTATAAATCCCCTTAGTATTAGTTAGACTTTGTACCTGATGTGGATATAGAGTATCAACAGGATGACTAGGCAGAAGGAACATACCAACCCCCCTTTAATGCTGCTAACAGCGGAGGTCTACTCCCCCTTTAAAGCTTCTGAGAGCTAATGGAATATCTCACAATGGACCAGACAGGTATTAGGCTAGGAGCTTAAGTGCATGTGTGTGTACTGTAATGTAAAGAGAGTTTGGGTGTGTCCTTTGACCTTGTTCAACTTCAGAACTCCTCTCCCTCTCCTCCCCTCCCTCTCTCTCCTCCGTCCTTCTTCTTTCCCCCCCGCCTTCCTCTGTCCTCTTCTCCTCTACCCTCCCTCCAAGCCCCTGGCTGATTCTGCAGGTCTGACACGCTGGATCATGTTGACTCTGTATAGCAGAGGCCCTACACACACACATCACACACACACACATCACACACAAACCTGTCCTAGATGCTTTTGTAGCTGAATACAAAGCTTAAGGTGTGGTCCTGGTGAAGCTGCCTGACTGCAGCTAGAATGCAACCTGCCTGGCTGTACGTTGGGTCTCTCTGCTGGTCTCACTCCAGTATCCTGACTGGTCACTCTTCTGGCTCCATCCTTTCTAATCTTTCTGCTGGTCTCTCTAGTCTCTTGGTGTTTCCTAACTAGTCTCACTGCTGGTTTCTCTACTAGTCTCTCTAGTCTCCATCCTAACTTGTGTCTCTGGTGGTCTCTCTTTAGTTTCCATCCTAACTAGTCTCTCTGCTGGTCTATTTAGTCTCCAGGTGTATCTTAACAAGTGTATCTTCTGGTCTCTCTTCTCTAGGTGTGTTCTGACCCTCTGGTGATGACCAATCAGAGGAGAGCCCTAGCAGACCACCTAACAAACCCACAGGAAACTACAGCTCACAGAAGCCCCTACTGCCCCGCCCCCAGACCTGCACAGCCAACCAGGACTGGGGACACACCCTAAAAAGGAGAACGTGGGTTGTGGTCAGGGACGGGGGGGTGGGGAGGGCAGGGGGCAGGAGCCGGAGGTTGAGGTCAAGGGTTACGGCTGAGAGAGAGCCCCCTCCTCCTACCCCCCTCCCCCCCGCCACACACCCCTCCACCCCCCTTTACTGATGCTGCTCCCAGCTCCACTCACTTCCTCCTCTTGGTCACACCATGGTCACATGACAGGAAGTGATGCACGCTGGAGCCCTGTTTCTACTTCCTGTTTTCACAACAAGTCTCTTTTGATCAACCTACACACCTGGAGGACACCTAAACTCACCTGCACCTGAGGTGTGTGTGTGCGTGCAGGTGTTTGCGAGGCGCGGCGACCATGCTGGCTTGCGGCCGCGTGCGCCGGCTGTTCCGTCAGCTGACCCTCCAGACCAGCCTGCTCCTCCTCTTCCTCTTCTGCATGGTCAGCGTGCTGGTCTCCGCCTACTTTTTGTACGCCGCCCGGGGAGGGCTGGAGCCGGCGGGGGGGGTGGACGACGGCGGTGCGGGGGAGGGCAGGGGCACCCCAGGCTGGGAGGGTGAGGATAGAGGAGGAGGGGCTGCTGCCACCCCCACCGCGCCCCCCTCCTCCTCGCTGGGACGCCCGGTACGCCCCTCTGATTCCGCCCGGACCGAGGCCGTGGTCCTGGTGTTTGTGGAGAGCCAGTACTCCCAGCTGGGACAGGACATCGTGGCCATCCTGGAATCCGGAAGGTTCCTTTACCGGACGGAGATCGCCCCTGGTAAGGGGGACATGCCCACATTAACGGACGGGGAACGGGGGAGGTTCACGCTGGTCGTTTACGAGAACATTCTAAAGTACGTGAACCTGGATGCATGGAACCGAGAGCTGCTGGACAAGTACTGTGTGGAGTATGGAGTGGGAATCATAGGGTTCTTTAAGGTAGGACACACACACACAAGCCTACACACACTCACGCACACAGTAAGGTCATCCATCTGTTGTAAATGTCATAAATGTCAAATAAAATTGATCTACACTCCCCCCCCTCCTTCTTCTCACTCCTCTTCTCCCCCCCTCCTCTTTTCCCTTCTCCCCCTCCTCCTTTTCTCCCCCCCCTCTTCCCTCCCCTTCCTCTTTTATCCTCTCCCCCCTCCTCTTCTACCTTTCTCCTCTCCTCCCTCCCTCATCCCTCCCTCCTCCTCCCCCACATCCTTCTCCCCTCCTCTCCTCCCTCACCCCCTCCCTCCCTCCAGGCCAATGAGAACAGCCTGCCGAGCGCCCAGCTGAAGGGCTTCCCCCTCTTCCTCCACTCCAACCTGGCGCTGCGCGACTGCTCAGTCAACCCGCGCTCCCCGCTCCTCCTCATCACGCGGGGGGGCCAGACCCAGCGGGGGCCCCTCCCTGGTGACGACTGGACCGTTTTCCAGTCCAACCATTCCACCTACGAGCCCGTGCTGCTCGCCCGGTCCCGGGACCCCGTCCGCGACCCCCCCCCGGCCCCGCCTCTGGCCTCCGGGGTGGGGGCCCCCTTGCACGCGTCCGTGGTCCAGGACCTGGGTCTCCACGACGGCATCCAGAGGGTTCTGTTCGGGAACAACCTGAACTTCTGGCTGCACAAGCTGGTGTTTGTGGATGCGCTGGCGTTCCTCACGGGCAAGAGGCTGGCACTGGCGCTGGAGCGCCACCTGCTGGTGGACATAGACGACATCTTCGTGGGCAAGGAGGGCACGCGCATGAAGGTGGACGACGTCAAGGTGGGTGTGTGTGTAGGGGGGGGGGGGGGGGTAGAGGTGTGTGTGTGTAAGTGTGTTTGTGGAGGGGTGTAGCGGTGTGTAGGTGTGCGTTTCCTTATTCTTTCCTCTTCTGCTCTCCTCTCCTGAGTAAGACAGATGCTGACTAGTTTATCTGCGAAGGTAATGTTGTTGTGATTGTCATCTTTGTCACTGAACGCCCCTCTCTAGAACGACATGTGCAGCCGGTGTGTGTGTGTGTGTGTGT
Organism: Osmerus mordax; assembly: GCF_038355195.1. NCBI lineage: Eukaryota > Metazoa > Chordata > Actinopteri > Osmeriformes > Osmeridae > Osmerus > Osmerus mordax. Next base: position 9,056,695 of record NC_090074.1, read on the forward strand.
GTGTGTAGCCTAATTTCTCTCTCTCTCTCTCTCCCCCCCCCCCCCCCCAGGCTCTCCTAGAGACCCAGCAGGAGTTGAGAGCCTTCGTCCCCAACTTCACCTTCAACCTGGGCTTTTCCGGAAAGTTTTTCCATGCCGGTGAGCACTGCACGCACATACACACTTGCTGACACACACACTAACATGCACAGGCAGGGATCAATTTTCATGTAACACTTAATAAGCCCTAGCACCTATCTTAAGCTTGTCCGAATGTGTGTGTGTGTCTGTGTGTGTGTGTGTGTGCGTGTGTATCCCTTTGTATGTGTGTGTGTGTATCCCTCTGTGTGTATCCCTGTACGTGTGTATCCGTGTGTGTCCAGGTACGGAGGAGGAGGACCAGGGAGATGACCTCCTGCTGTCCTATGGGAAACACTTCTGGTGGTTCCCTCACATGTGGAGTCACATGCAGCCTCACCTCTTCCACAACCACACCGTGCTGGCCGAGCAGATGCTGCTCAACAAGAAGTTTGCTGTGGTGAGGCTGGGGCTGGGTGAGGCTGGATAGGGGTGAGGGTAGGGGTAAGGATGAGGCTAGAAGTAGGTTGGGGGTGGGAGTGAGGCTTGGTTTCTCTCTGTGTTTGGGTTAGTGTGTCCTCTCTCTCTCTCTCTCTCTCTCTCTCTCTCTCTCTGTTTCTCGCTCTGTCTCTCTCCCCCTCTCTTTCTCTCTCTCCGTCTCTCCCCCTACTGACTCTCTCCCCCCCTCACCCCCCCCCTCCTCAAGGAGCATGGTATCCCAACCACCATGGGCTATGCCGTGGCCCCCCACCACTCGGGGGTGTACCCGGTGCACCTGCAGCTATACGAAGCATGGAGGAGAGTGTGGGGCATCAGGGTGACCAGCACGGAGGAATACCCCCACCTCAAACCTGCCCGCCACCGACGAGGCTTCATACACAGGGACATCAGCGTAAGACATGCACACAGAGACACACACAGACACAGACAGAGACACACACAGAGACACACACAGAGACACACACAGAGACACACACAGAGACACACACAGAGACACACACAGAGACACACACAGACACACACACAGACAGAGACACACACAGAGACACACACAGAGACACACACAGAGACACACACACACAGACAGAGACACAGACAGAGACACAGACAGAGACACAGACAGAGACACAGACAGAGACACAGACAGAGACACACACAGAGACACACACAGACACACACACAGACAGAGACACAGACAGAGACACACTCAGAGACACACACAGAGACACACACACACAGACAGAGACACAGACAGAGACACAGACAGAGACACAGACAGAGACACAGACAGAGACACAGACAGAGACACAGACAGAGACACACACAGAGACACACACAGAGACACACACACAGACACACACACAGACACAGACAGAGACACACACAGACACACACACAGACACACACACACACACACACACAGAGACACACACAGAGACAGACACACACACACACACACACACACACACACACACACACACACACACACAGAAGGACATGCACACACACACAAGGACACAGACCCACACACACCTGTATTTATTTATATTCTGTCTGCTACAGCAGTGTGAGGTTGTCACTGCGATGGTATTTCCGATCATAACACCTACTTGTAAAATATTCCCCTGGAGCTCTGCTCTCTCTATCTCTTTTTCTCTATATCTATTTTATCTACTGTATATATATACTGTATATATTTATTCTCTATTTACTGTATATATCTATTCTCTATTTACTTTATATATCTATTCTCTATCTACTGTATCTATTCTATTCACTATCTATCTACTGTATATATATATATATATATATATATATATATATATATATATTCTCTATCTACTATATACATTTATCTTCTTTTTTGATCTACTGTATGTATCTAATATTCTCGATCTATTGTATATATCCTCACTCTTTGTCTATCCTCTGCTATCTCTCTACCCTTTTCTCCGTCTTACTGTCTATCCTGTTTACCTCTATATCTATCCTCCGCTCTCTATATCACGCTCTCATTCTCCCTCTCTCTACCCCCCCCCTTCTCTCTTTCCTTCTGTCTGACCATCTTTTGACCTTTACTTTCCTGTGTTTACAAGTAATAACCCCTTATTTTTTGTGTGCACTCGTGATTGTGTGTGTGCGTTTGTGTGTGTGTGTGTGTGTGTGTGCGCAGGTGCTGCCCAGGCAGACGTGTGGTCTGTTCACACACACCATTTTCCAGAGTGAGTACCCCGGAGGCCCTCAGGAGCTGGACAAGCTCATCAACGGAGGAGAGCTGTTCCTCACAGTGCTGCTCAACCCTGTAAGCACACACACACACACAGGCACGCACGCCACGCACACATATACACACACGCCACACACATACAGTTAGGTCCATAAGTATTTGGACATTGACACAATTTTCATCAATTTGGCTCTGTATACCACCACAATGGATTTGAAATGAAACAATCAAGATGTGCTTTAAGTGCAGACTTTCAGCTTTAATTTCAGGGTATTTACATCCAAATCAGGTGAACGGTGTAGGAATTACAATACATTTTATATGTGCCCCCCCCCTTTTTAAGGGACCAAAAGTAATTGGACAATTGGCTGCTCAGCTGTTCCATGGCCAGGTATATGTTATTCTCTCATAAAGGGAGTTCGTTATTTCATTGACAAGGAGCAGATAAAAGGTCTAGAGTTCATTTCAAGTATGGTATTTGTGTTTGGAATCTGTTGCTGTCAACTCTCAATATGAAGTCCAAAGAGCTGTCACCATCAGTGAAGCAAGCCATCGTTAGGCTGAAAAATCAACACAAACCTATCAGAGAGATAGCAAAAACATTAGGTGTGGCCAAATCAACTGTTTGGTACATTCTTAAAAAGAAAGAACGCACTGGTGAGCTCAGCAACACCAAAAGACCCGGAAGACCACAGAAAACAACTGTGGTGGATGACAGAAGAATTCTTTCCCTGGTGAAGAAAAACCCCTTCACAACAGTTGGCCAGATCAAGAACACTCTCCAGGAGGTAGGCGTATCTGTGTCAAAGTCAACAATTAAGAGAAGACTTCACCAGAGTAAATACAGAGGGTTCACCACAAGATGTAAACCATTGGTGAGTTTCAAAAACAGGAAGACCAGATTAGAGTTTGCCAAAAAACATCTAAAAGAGCCTGTACAGTTCTGGAACAACATCCTATGGACAGATGAGACCAAGATCAACTTGTACCAGAATGATGGGAAGAGAAGAGTATGGAGAAGGGAAGGAACTGCTCATGATCCAAAGCATACCACCTCATCAGTGAAGCATGGTGGAGGTAGTGTTATGGCGTGGGCATGTATGGCTGCCAATGGAACTGGTTCCCTTGTATTTATCGATGATGTGACTGCTGACAAAAGCAGTAGGATGAATTCTGAATTGTTTCGGGCAATATTATCTGCTCAGATTCAGCCAAATGCTTCAGAACTCATAGGACGGCGCTTCACAGTGCAGATGGACAATGACCCGAAGCATACTGCGAAAGCAACCAAAGACTTTTTTAAGGCAAGGAAGTGGAATGTTCTGCAATGGCCAAGTCAATCACCTGACCTAAATCCAATTGAGCATGCATTTCACTTGCTAAAGACAAAACTGAAGGGAAAATGCCCCAAGAACAAACAGGAACTGAAGACAGTTGCAGTAGAGGCCTGGCAGAGCATCACCAGGGACGAAACCCAGCGTCTGGTGATGTCTATGGGTTCCAGACTTCAGGCTGTCATTGACTGCAAAGGATTTTCAACCAAGTATTAAAAGTGACAATTAGATTTATGATTATGTTAGTTTGTCCAATTATTTTTGGTCCCTTAAAAAGGGGGGGGCCACATATAAAATGTGTTGTAATTCCTACACCCTTCACCTGATTTGGATGTAAATACCCTGAAATTAAAGCTGAAAGTCTGCACTTAAAGCACATCTTGATTGTTTCATTTCAACAACACCAAAATGCTGAAAATTGTGTCAATGTCCAAATACTTATGGACCTAACTGTATATACAAGCCAATACAAGTTGGATTGGCTTGATGGGCACTTCTTGCGTACAATACGGTCAAGCTGCTCCCACAACAGCTCTATAGGGGTTGATATCTGGTGACTGTGCTGTCCATAACACTTTTTTCCAATATTCCTCTGACCGGTGTCTATGTTCTATTGCCCATCGTAATCATTTCTAAACACACACACACTCTCACAGATGCACACGCGCACATACAAACACACACACACCTGGCCCCAGTGACGGAGGTGTGGTCCTCTCTCTACTCCAGATCAGCATCTTCATGACACACCTGAGTAACTATGGGAACGACCGTCTGGGGCTCTACACCTTTAAGAAGCTGGTGGCGTTCACCCAGACCTGGACACACTTGCGACTACAGACCCTGGCTCCTGTCCAGCTGGCACACAAATATTTCAGCATCTTCCCCCAGGACAAGGATCCCATCTGGCAGGTGTGTGTGGAGGGGTGTTAGGGTGGGGGGGTGAAGGTGTGAGTGAAGGTGTGGGGGTGTGTGAGGTTCTGTTTGGTAAGGGTGTGTGTGGGGAGGGCGGGAGGGGGGATGTGAGTGTGTGTGTATGTGTGTATATAAAACATTTGTGTGTGGGAGGAGAGGAGGATGTTATGGTGGAAGAAGTAGAGCGATCCGAGTGAAAAAAGTTGAGGGATGGAGAGATCGAAGAACCGGCTACTCCTGTCTTGAGGGTCACCACTTCCTGTTCTGCTACAGGACCCCTGTGAGGACAAGAGGCACAAGGACATCTGGTCCAAGGAAAAGACCTGCGACCGGTTTCCCAAGCTGCTTATTATTGGTCCACAGAAGACTGGTGAGAGACAACTGGCCTATCAGCTCTCACTAACTACAGGAAATGGCCTGGCGGTTCTACTGTTGGCTTGACTAACCTGTTGTGTATGTTTGCGTGCGTGTACGTATGTGTCTGTGTGTGTGTGTGTTTGTGTGTGTGTTTATACGTGTGTGTGTGTGTGTGTGTGTACCTGTGTGTGTGCAGGAACCACAGCCCTGTACCTGTTCCTAGGCATGCACCCAGACCTCACCAGTAACTACCCCAGCAAAGAGACCTTTGAAGAGATCCAGTTCTTCAGCGGACACAACTACCAGCGAGGCATTGACTGGTGGGTGGACCCACTTGTCCTAACCCTAACTCTGAGTCCACCTCTCTCTCCCAACCCTGACCCCACTACCCTCACATAACCCTGTGTGTGTGTGTGTGTGTGTCCAGGTACATGGAGTACTTCCCGCTGCCCTCCAACACCAGCTCAGACTACTACTATGAGAAGAGCGCCAACTACTTTGACTCTGAGGTGGCAGCGAGCCGGGCTGCGGCCCTCCTGCCCAAGGCCAAGATCATCACCATCCTCATCAACCCCGCCGACCGTGCTTACTCTTGGTACCAGGTAAGCATGACCAAACGCATTAACAGTACATGACTGCATTATTTTTATTTGTTATTGTTATTATGTTGTAGCATATACGTGCACAGGAGAACAAATCTCCCATGATGCTGTGTCGTGTAGTATGCTAGGTTGTGTAGTATGCTCTGTTGTTTTGTGTGTTAGGTTGTAGTATGCTACGTTGTTGTACTAGTATCCTATCTACATAGTATAATAATGAGTCCCCCTCCCCCTCCAGCACCAACGAGCCCATGATGACCCTGTCGCCCTGAAGCACACCTTCCATGATGTCATCACCGCGGGACGTGATGCCCCCATCAAGCTGCGTGTGCTGCAGAGTCGCTGTCTGGTGCCGGGCTGGTACGCCACACACCTGGGCCGCTGGCTCAGCCACTACCACTCCAGCCAGGTAACTACTTTATGACCACACCACTACCACTCCACTACCCCAAGGTTCCCCTTAGCCACCATGCTAACATGCTTGCCTATATGTGTTCCTGCTAGTAGACCATGCTAACATGCTAGCCTGTGTTTTCTCAGATCCTGGTTTTGGACGGGCAGGTTCTAAGGTCGGAGCCAGCTGCTGTGATGGACAAGATCCAGAAGTTTCTGGGTCTGACCAACACACTCAACTACCACAAGATCCTGGCGTGAGTTTCCCCAGATTTTTTTTACATCACTAATTAACTTTACATGACAATGTCACTGTACGTGACAACATAACTTTACATAAAAAATGTAACTGTACAGGACAATGCAACTGTACACGACAATGCTACTTTACAGTACAGCTAGAACTGGGTATCTGCCCCGATTTCCCCATTTGATCCATTTACCTAAAAGGTCACACCAGCTGTCACGAGTTAAGGCAAGTCTCTCTCCAGACTTGAGAGAAGGTGTGACACTGGCTTTAACATCAGCATTTAACTTTGGGATTGCCACTTTACTCAAATGTTTGAGTATACAACATAACTTGGTTCCAATGCATTTATAAAGTTTAAGAAGCTAATGTTTTCAACCACACGGTTCAGGCATATATTCTTACAAATAAGGTTATATATATAGTAAGTAAGTAAGTAAGACTTTATTTATATAGCACATTTCATACAAGAATTGTAGCTCAAGGTGCTTTACATAAAATCAATAAAAACAATAATACAAGTGATAAACAATTCAAACTAAAATAAAAATCCCAATAAGATCTCTGTTCAAGAGAGAAAACAACTTTAAAAGTAGGAAAACCCTTTTGAGATAAAATTACTTAAATGCTTCGGTAAAAAGGTAGGTTTTAAGCTGTCTTTTAAAAATGTCTAGATATAGACTATGCCCCATATAGAATATGTTATCTTTTGATTGTGAGTTGAATTAGAAGCTTGGATGCAAATGCATTCTCAAGAGGACTTTATGCTGAAAAGTAAAGTAACCAAGTAAGAAATCAGACATGATTTTGGATTTTTTTTTTTTTACGCAATATTTCACTTCCAGGTTACACAGCTTTCACATAGCTTGTTTTTGTCAAGGTTGTCTTTGTCTGCACCGAAACGCGTCAACACATCTGCCTTGACAGGCTGCTTACATAGGCACAGGTTCCACCATTGTTCATTCATTAGTTCAGCTTAGAACGATGCATTTGATAAATTCTGTGACATCTGCGGGATTCGAGGCACATTACAAATAATGTTCAACTAATCATTTTCACGCTTCCCTGAAAGGAAAAGCCTTAGTTAAAAGATCAATCTTGGGATTGCACTAACTGATGTTAGATCGTTCGAATGAAGATTGCGACTAATTTTAGGATCTATATTTTTACCCAGTCCTAATTACATCACAACTGTGCATCACAATGTAATTTAAGATTCAATAAATATATTAAGATAGGATCATATTTGAATTTGGCTTAAAATTAAACCAGGTTTTCATCTTGTTTGTGTGGTGTGCGTGTCCAGGTTCGACCCTAAGAAGGGGTTCTGGTGTCAGCTGATGGATGGGGGGAAGACTAAGTGTCTGGGGAAGAGTAAGGGCCGCAGGTACCCCGACATGGACGCAGATGTAAGTTACACACTCTCATGCACACACACACATGCTTACACACTCATTACATTTACATTACATTTAGCAGCAGACGCTCTTATCCAGAGCGACACTCATGGGCAGACACACACCTGTGCGCACACACAAGCATACTCACACCCCCTCCCTCCTCCCCCTGCAGTCGCGCTCCTTCCTGAGGGATCACTACAGAGACCACAACATAGAGCTGTCCAAGCTGCTCTACAAGATGGGGCAGCCACTTCCGGTTTGGCTGAGGGAGGAACTGCTGCACAGCAGGTAGCCCAGGCAGGGTGGGGGGGCGGCGGGGGCCCCCAAGACACCCTGAACCAGGGCGGGGGGGGGGGGGGCACCAGGACACCCCCAGCCTCGCCCTCTTCTCCAGGGAGCAGGCAGAGGTGAGAGCAGATTTGTGGACTGAGGCATCACTGCTGCCAGAGAGCCTCTGCTGCTGCCCGCAACGTGGGGGGGGGGGGGGGGGGGGATTGGAACACTGTCTGTTGATAGGGGAAGTGAAAAGACTTAATGACTCCTTGTCCCGTCAAACACACACACACACAGTCTCTCTCTGCATCGTGTGAAGGAGAGAGGAATTCATATCTCTGTGCCAGTTATGAGGACACTTTAGCCAAACGTGGAGGCGCCAGAGGGGAATGTCTCATCTGAAACATCCTAACTGTTGGATGACCTTGATTGACTCTCGCTCTGCTGGATGTAACTCATCAACTTTGAGGCCCACGTGGCCTGGGTTCTGGTTCTGGGATGACCGAGACACTGGCCATTCCTGTAGGTTCTGATTATGGGATAACCATGCATTGTTTACTGATCTTTGAGGCTCACAATGGCCCTGTGCTCCTGTTCCTCCTCTTCCTTTACCTGGAGACACCGGGGAAGCTCTCCCACTCTTTAGTTACCATGGCTAATGCGGGCCACAACTCAGAGGCCTAGATCAGCGTTCATGTTAGCATCAGAGTTAGTGTTCGCATCTGAGATAGTGTTAGCATCAGAGATAGCGTTAGCATCAAAGTTAGCGTTAGCATCAAAGTGAGCACTAGCTTCAGCATTGGCACCAGAGTTAGCATCAGAGTTACCGTTAGTGGCTGATAGGCTCTGTGGAGAACAGGAGTGGTTATAATGTACTGGCTACAGAGGCAGGCGGGCTTTATCTGAGCCAGTGGAATGTTCCAGGTGCTTGGTGATGCTTGCTACTGCCTTAATGATGTATCCATACCAGTCCCTCCTCCTATAAGCCTCTGTGACAGTTGCCTGCTATGGAGTCAAACTGGACAAACACACACGATAGACACACATTAGGTATATTTTTGGGATGCAACATGCATGATTACACAGCCTTAAAGGGGATGACAGCAACTTGGAGGATGCACCATCACCATCATCCCTGAATCAGAGTCATGCTGGTTCTGATTCTGTCCTGTTGTCAAAGGGGAGGCGTCATAGTAACATCACAACTGTTGCTCCCCCTACCAGGGATGATGGGGAGGGAGGGATGGAGTGAGAACGAAGGATTGGGTGACAGAGAAAGAAGAATGGAGTGAGAGAGAGAAAGCTATCCGAATGACACTGCTGACTCAAAAACAAGGATTGTTCAACATACTTCAACTGGAATGTCAATATAAACTCTGGAATAAGGAGATGACCCTTCATATCCACCTCAGTTCTGGAAAATTCTCTGAGAGAAAAATAGAGAGAGAGCACTTTAAATTTCTCAACTTTTATTTGTCACGGCCGGACGATGCTTTTGTACTGACACTGTTTTCCATACCTCTTGTTTTTGTTGCTATGGATACAGGACCCCCACGTCCACATGTAAAGGATGTGGTAATAGCTCATGTTCAATCAACAGGGGCCCTATTCTGCTGGTGTAGCGTAAAACCCAGAATACTGCACCATTCTGCTGGTGTACCTACTGGGGAAAAACAACAGATATAGATGAGTATATTGCCATAGGATTACGTTCACAGAAACGATACGAGACATTTTACAACTAATGTTTCTGGCTATTTTTAGCGTGTTATTAAATTTACAATACGTCAAATTGTGTGTGTAATACCTCACATATCGTTGCATTGTTTCTTGAGAGACACACTCTGCTCCAGCAACATAGGGCCCCTTGTTCAACCAGAAGCACAATATTTATTTCACCACTAGGGGCACTGTCCCCCTGGACTGCTCAGACCAGTCTTAACAGAAATGGGCTTGGTAAAGGCCAGGGGTGCTGGGGGCAATGTGGGTGGGGGGTACAGTCTCCAAATAAGCTGTATGGTAAAAGGTACAAGGTCACACACACAGAGGCATGCAAGCATGAACACATTCTTAACATGCTGGCTAGTCTGTCCTGGGAGTCATAATGGACCAGGTCTTCAGCATTACCAGCTCCTGTTGAGCGATGCAATATTCTTCCCATAAACCCCCACACACGTACTAGCACCCTAGCCACATCGACCTTCCTCATCAACACCACACACACACATACTAACACCCTCTTCCACCTTCCTTGTCAACTCCCCCGTACACACACACCCACTGCCAATGTCGTGCTCTTGGACGCAGTCTGATTGTCAGATATGATTAGTAGTGACTCTCATTGATTAATGTTATATAATAATCACCATCATCCAAACTGTACAATCAATCTATTGTTGTTAATACCTTTTTTATTGTTGGTAGCTAATATTTTTGTGATTTTAATTTACAAATAAAGAAACCACTGTCTTTTTAATCACTCTGTCTCTCGTGCATATTTTATGAATCCTATGAAAAAAAATCCCCCACTATACATTGGTTTGGATACATACATTGCATGTAGAAAAATCCACAGACCCGAATAGCTGGATTTAGCTTAACACAATGTGAGAAATGTTAACCACAGCCACATCTGGGGTGGGGGGGGGGGGGGGGTGCTGGTTAGTGTTGTCTGGTGTCCCTGAAGACATATTAGATAGTACCCAATTGCTCTGAAAGTGCCAAGTCAATGAAAGGAATAGTTAAGATGAGTTCAAGACAAGTTCAAGACAAATCAATGTATGTATTACACATATGTGAGGTGCAGGTGTCTGTTACACTCAAGTTGAGTATCACAGAAGACCTCTGTGACATGCTTGCGTGTAAAAAGGGCTATACAAATAAATTTGATTTGATTTGAAGACTGGACAATGAATACAGGAAATCAAGAGAGTACATGGTATCACAATATGGGAGGGTACAAAACGATTAACATAGCCTTTTGCAGGCACTGAAAAAGGACACTGTAGGTTAGATATCTTTTGTTTAGGTCTTTAGATAGGGCTCCTAGAAATTGCCTTGTCACTCCTATTTTCCTCATTCAAAGTTGCATGGTGTAAGGCAGAGTTTCTGGATACACGTACAGCATGTGTCTCTGTAAGGCAGAATATAGCATGCAGTCCAGACTGAGGGGAGACAATGAGGAAAATCATGTACAAATAAGGCTTATGTGATTAACGACCACTTCACCTGCTGAACGTTCTCGGGTGGCAATACATTGACCACTGAAGACCAGTTAAGGAAGCAATTCTGTGTCATTCTATATATGTAATGTCCAACTCATGTATTTAAGCACAACTGAGAGACAGAGTTCTCACTCATTTACATTTAGTCATTTAGCAGACGCTCTTATCCAGAGCGACTTACATTAAGTACAGGGACATTCTCCCCGAGGCAAGTAGGGTGAAGTGCCTTGCCCAAGGACACAACGTCATTTGGCACAGCCGGGGAATCGAACTGGCAACCTTCAGATTACTAGCCCGCTTCCCTAACCGCTCAGCCACCTGACTCCTGCCATCAGTTCGTCTTGAACTGATTGTTTGATCCGGGCTGCTCGCCTAATAAACCAAAGTCAACTCCTTTCCTTTGTTGTGACTCCTTCCGGCCTGCCTTCTCCAGAATTTACATCTTATCACATGGCATTATACACTTTGGCAAAAATTCTGACCTCTGACTTACATCAGCAAAACAGGCCTTTCCTAGTCACACCTTACAAAGACCCAACTTATGGCTAAGCAGGCATAATAAAACAGTACAATGACAGTTTATCAATGATACAAGAAACATAATTAATAGATAGCCATATTTCTCTCCTGGACATAACCAAGGGTTATGTGCTCATGAGCTTAATATTGCAAGGTATAGATCAAACATTGTTTATTATATTCAGAACCTTCCAAACAGTATAGAAATAATAAAATAATCATCTTTAATTGTTGTTAACTGATCAATGGTTTAAGGATAGACCTCTTCATCCCCCAGATCAGTAGTTGTGTGTTCCTCCATCATCACTGGTGTTCTCCTCTGCTGTATCTGCTGGAAGGGGAATGAGAGACCACACCCTGGAGCACATTTGTATTGTTTTAGATTTTGACCTCCAGTGTTGATAGTTTCTCTAATGTTACATTTTACAATCAAAGTGATTTCTGCTGGCTTTTTTTTAGGCTACTCTTATTTTAATTTTAAATGGTTTTGCTTCTCTACAATCAAATAACACCACTGTGTAATATGCATTGAATTAAGGAAATACTAAATATGATTATCATGTGGATAGTTCATTTCACTTGCTTGTACCGGGAAGGATATATGTTCGTGCTGATCCTGCGGAAACATTTAGCTGAAAGCCTGATTTAACGTGGGCCCTGTGACGGGTCAGCTGTCAAAATACTGAGTCACTTTTAATAATTCTGTCCCATGTAAAACATGGTATAATCCAAACCCACCATTTACTCAATAAACTCCAGGATTAATCTGTGATTACTGCAGGTGATGACTCATTGCAGCATTGCCGAGTTTCACAGTAACAGCAGTGAGGTTAGACAATGTGATTGACAACTGAAAAAGAGTTTGACAGCCAATGAGCGAATATACATCCACCCTAATCTGTGCTACAAGTCTGGAGAGAAAAAATACAGATGTAGGCCTATTCTCTCTGTTGATTCAAATAGGGGACATCAAAGGTGGATAAAGGCTATTAGATAATCATACTGGAATAGATATATCTTACTTGAGTAAAAGACTTGAAAGTATTTGACATAAATTGTGCTTAAGTAAAAAAATAAAATGATATTAACGTACATTTGTCGTATTAGGCATACATCAAGCTCGCATCTGCAAAATAGAATCATATTTGCAATGGCTAAACTAAACCGAACAGAGAAGTGAATGGGAAAACCGGTAAATTTCAGTGTGTAATAATTCATGATTTTCTATCACTATATTTTCTGAATAGTTTCAGTTCATACTCAGATATTATGCTTCGACAACATTAATACCGGTACACACTCACACAGTTAGATGGCAGTACAGGCGAAGGCATTGGTCATTTCCGGAACAAAAACTTGAACTGTGAACCCGGTTGCATTAGCTCTTTCCTTTCCTGTTTCGGCTTTCTAAAGAGACACACATAGGTAAATTATCCCCAATTTTTTATCCGAGTCAATCCAAATTATCTATTACATTTAAGTGTCCATGTTTGGTTGTAATTCATAGCTGAATGCGTATCTTACAGAGGAAGGCGATATTTGTTGGAATTTGGCTTTTTACATTTGTGTATTTGGCTTCGTTACAGTAGGCAAGCATCCGTAGATGTGACGAACGCAGGCCCCTCTAAATGTCGCTAGCTGAAAGCATGTACTTGAGAACATAACCGAGTTCGCTTCCATGATTAGCTTTAGTTAGTGTCGTATTAATTGTAAGTATTTTACAGTGTGGCTGTAAATTCGGCTAAAGCATTGGGGGTTTAAGAATATGCTTGGATGGAAATGAAGTTGACTAATGGCACTAGCGCAGAGTAATGTTGGCTAGCTAGCCTACCTACTGACCGTAACCGAAGTCGTAGCTACTAGTAGTCAAGATCTCATGGACAAGTAGCTAGACACTTGGGTGTGTAAAGCATTCCTGCACATGTAACTGGTCAGCATAACTGTTTACAGTAGGTTTAAAAACGTTGTTTGGCTAGCTAGATTCTTGATTAGTTACTGTAGCTAGCGCTAACCTTCTCATCCGCTAACGGTGCCATGCTTGAATCGAGCTACCAAAAAGAGGTGTGAACTGAGGGACCTAACTTGCGGTCTAAGTAGACATTTTTTACGTTGTTAATCTGTATGATTAGTTACTTATCTGTTGGCGTAAACGCTTGAATTTTACTGTTCCAGCAAACGTAACTGTACTGTACAGCCGACTTGAGCCTACCTGGACGCACAGTCGTGGTCAAGAACGATGCTTGGATAATGAAGTGGCTGTAATCGAACTCCTTTTTAAATGGATTTTGGTTTACAAAACGGTTACTTTCAGTACTTAAAAATGACACTTGACACGCGATACTGCACCAGTAAGGGTGCTCCAGTTGTAAGTTGATGCTCCTGTGGGATTCAGAAATGTTCTGATGGTCTAGCTGAGTTCTACTAGATCCTGATGCTCCATTAACTTCTGATGGGTGCAGACTAGTGATTAGATATTGAAGGCCCCTTAGCTTTTGCTAGGTTCTCAGGGGCCATAAGATTCTGTTAGGTGCTGTCTGATTGCTAAGTAGTACTAAAGATCCTGAATGTTCCACTAGATACAGTGGGTCCAGCATGTACTGCTCTGTACTGATGTTCCAGTAGGTTCTGACTGGCTCTGACATCTGTCCTGCAGCAATGGCACCTCGTAAGGGTAAGGAGAAGAAGGAGGAGCAGGTGATCAGCCTGGGACCCCAGGTGGCCGAGGGGGAGAACGTGTTCGGAGTGTGCCACATCTTCGCCTCCTTCAACGATACCTTTGTCCACGTCACCGACCTTTCTGGCAAGTAGGTACCCCTCCGTCCCTCCCCACCTGGAGGAGTGTCTGTGTGTGTGTGTTGGTTGAGTGCGTGTCATCAGCTAGGCATGTTCCTTCTGCTGTTCTAATGCATCTGTTTTGTCTCCACTTCTCCATCTCTCCTCCGTCCCGTCCCCCCATCTTTTCCCTCACCTCTCCCTCGCTTTTCTTTCCCTTCCATCTCTTCTCCTTCCTGTTGCCCTCCTCTCCCCCCTCTCTCCCCTCTCTTCTCCCCCTCGCTTTCTTGTCTCCTTCCTCCCGTCTCCCCCCGTCCACCCTCAGGGAAACCATCTGCCGTGTGACCGGGGGGATGAAGGTGAAGGCCGACAGAGACGAGTCGTCCCCCTACGCTGCCATGCTGGCTGCCCAGGACGTGGCCCAGCGCTGCAAGGAGCTGGGCATCACCGCGCTGCACATCAAGCTCCGCGCCACCGGGGGCAACAGGTGAGATGGGGCACAAGATGACGACTTTATAGCAGAGTAGAGTGGGGCTATGGAACCTGGCTTTTGGGGTGGGGGGGGGGTACAGGACTCCCAATCGCATACTTTCAACTTTTTAGTATGTACTGCAGCTCCCCTTACTGTATGTACCGGTGCATGCAGTCAGGGAACTGGCGATGGCCAGTTTATTAGTTGACCCAGTTTCTCTGCAATTGACGCCTCTTCCGCTGCTTAAAGTATTGTGGGTCGGAATAGTCAAAAAAGCATGCTGGCATGCATATTGCATTACATAGCTTTATGCAGCGCTGGATGTAGTGGGAAATCCTGGCATTTGGAGGGGGGGGGGGTTACTGAGTAATATCTCCCACTGGCTGCTGGTGTGGTCCACCCTGTCTTGACCCGGCCCCCTCCCTCCATCCAGAACCAAGACCCCAGGACCAGGAGCCCAGTCTGCCCTCAGGGCCCTGGCCCGCTCCGGCATGAAGATCGGACGCATCGGTGAGACTGGGAGCGCGTGCATGCATACATGCACACACATGCATTCATTCAAGCACACACATGCATACATACAACACACACACACACAGTTGTTAGGATACAGTTAGGATGTTCTGAGGCCACCTACATCTTGGCCTGTTTCCATGGACACCAGACTGGCAGACTGTAGCTAGTATAAATATCACACACTCCCAAGCCTTCAGGATTGAGGTCAGACAGGTAGTGCCGAGTCGGCCTTCTCTGATCACATGGTCTACAAAGAGCTAGGCCAACACTTCCTCATTCTTCGCTGGTGTCTGTCACCCAACTAGTGTGTATGTATCCTGTGTGCGTGTATCTGTATCCCATGCATGTCCAGCGTATCTGAATCTCAACGTTGTCTCCTCCCCCCCTCAGAGGACGTCACCCCTATTCCATCAGACAGCACCCGCAGAAAGGGAGGACGCCGCGGCCGACGTCTGTAAATGTGCTTCTGTTGAGCTTTTCACTCAATAAAAGGTTAATCCCAGCTGCTGCCTCTGTCTGTTCTGTCCACTCTGAAGAGTCAAGTCAGTTGTTAAACAAGTATAAAGTCAGTTCTTGTTAACTTGGATCTTAATTTAAAGCGAACCTGTTTTGTTAAGCTTTGTGATGAAAAGCCCCCAGAGAGAATTTGAATGAAGACCACAACCCTAGCTCTACCAATGCACTAACAGGGTGTTTTGTGATTTATAGTACAGTAGACCAACTTGGCGACAGTGCTGTAACAGGTAATACTGTGTACTATAATAAACCCTTTTTGTGTCTGGAATGCACACTATATAACTGGAAGACCACCTTCATCCAATGCATTGTTAAACATCCTAAAGAGCTCTGTTCATAGACATGGGGTGCGTTTCCCGAAAGCATCGTAAGCCTAAGTTAATCATTGAATCCATCGTACGATGGATCTTAGTTTTACGGGCACGTAAGAAATAATGATGGTTATTTTATTTGGAGAAAGCTAAGATCCATCGTTATTGGGAAACGCAGCCCAGGGTATCTGCTGGTTCTGTGAAATAAAAATACATTGAAGAATTCCAGGGAATGGTTGATTTCCCTGTCAAGGGGAACACCAAGTCTCCACAAACGGAAACGTCTGATGAGTGCTCATCATTCACTGGTCTGCTTTCTCTTTGGGTGTGTGGGTGTTAGTCAGGCTCATAAGGTTTCAATGAAGTAAACATTTTGATTATGAACGCTACTCCAGTCTCGCTAATCCATATTTGTGAGATGTCCGGAGTCAAGTTCAGAATTACATTCAGGCATTCAGTTCCTGAGTGAGCAGTCTTCCCCTGACAACTGGGGGTGCTGGCCAGGGACAGCCAATCAGAAAATTCTTCTGGCAGCCCCAGACCTGACTAACCAGATTTTGGTAAAGGGGAGATTCTGAATTCCCTCTCAGCCTCAGTTCCTCATTCTCACTTACATAACCAACTCTCTCTCTGTCCTGTCAGTATCAGCCTAGACCTGACCTGAAGAAGTCCATTGTAACATTATTGTGGTGTTATTTGGATAGCAGGGTGTATTTCTCCATAGCGAGCGTGCAGCAGAGTGAGCCAACATGACTGAGTCGGAGCCTACCAGACCTCTGATTGGAGCGTCCAGCCAGCAGACCATGGTCGACGTGGGAACACCAACTGTAGTGTAAGATATGATGTAGGGAGTTACTGTGGGATATGATGGAAGTGTACTGTGACTGAGTTTGAAATGTAGTGTGACTGGCAGTGTTGTGCACGTTCATACCTCTCATGAACTAGTTCAAAGTTAAGTTC
This sequence comes from Osmerus mordax, assembly GCF_038355195.1. NCBI lineage: Eukaryota > Metazoa > Chordata > Actinopteri > Osmeriformes > Osmeridae > Osmerus > Osmerus mordax. Next base: position 9,073,787 of record NC_090074.1, read on the forward strand.
GTACAAGTAAAAATGAATATTTCACGTTCATAGTTCACCATTTCAATTCTGAACTAGTTCATAGTTCATTAAGTTGACTTGCGTTCAGTTCATCGTTCTCATAAAAATGAACGCGTTCTTTTGAACTCAAGCACATGCACAACACTGATGACTGGTGTTTACAGTAGTGTAATTACTGGGGTTAAGTGTAGTGTAATACATGACTAGTGTAACATGCTGGGGTTAATTGTAGTGTAATATATGACTGGTTAAGGTGTAGTACAATAATGACTTGTTTAGGTATAGTGTAATAAATGACAGGGGTTAAGTGTAATATATGATGATGGTTTAGGTATAGGAAAATATATATGACTGGGGTTAAGTGTAGCGTAATACATGACTTGGTAGTGTAGTATAATAAAATACTGGGGTTTAATGTGTGATTTATCCCCACGAGTCACTTATAGAATGTATAAATGTAAAACTAGTATCACTAAAACAAAGTTGTAGTTCAAAATAACATCAGAAGGATGCTGAGATAACTTTGTGGAAATGGTAGCTGCTTGGCAACCTGTTACATCACCACTTCTCCTTCCTTCCTATTGGTTGTTAAATTACTGAAGCTGTGTTGAGATTCATAACACTATCCTCGGTCTACAAGATATGTGGGGAGTATTTTTAAATACACTTTTAAAAGCTTTCAGATACGCACTTGCTTAAACTCTGTACCTCAGAATTCAAACATCTAGTCATTTTAAAATACTGTTTCACTGGCGATTTTACTATTTGAAGTGATGATTCTAAATACTATTTGACAGTTATTTTAAATAGCCTAATATTTGTAATGACAATTACAACTAATATTTGAAATGACAATTATATAAACCATTTGAAGTGACAATTCTACTATTTGATATGACGATTATAAATACTTTTGAGTTGACTTATTGTGTCGAGAATATAATATGACAGACATTTTGAATACTATCCGTAGTGATTCAAAATACTAGATGAAGGTATAATTCTCTAGAGTCTAAACCTCTGATCTGCTGTGACATCTGTGCCCTCCAGTGGCCCCTCCCTCTCTTCCACACGGGCCTATAAGGTGGTAGGATTCACCCTGCTTGCATGTCTGCTGATTGCTGGCCAGGCAGTCACTGCCTACTTCCTCCTCAGACAAGGAAATGACATCTCAGGTCTGGAGAAGCAGACCGACAGCCTGAAGGGTCAGGTGACCAACTCCCGCTCCGGTGAGAAGTACATGCACACGCAAGCACATGCACTGACACACACAGACATGCACACCCACAACAATGCACACACACGTGAAGCGCCTGTCTGTTGGTTGCTGTAAGAGCCTGTCTCCCTGCCCCAGCCTCTGTGCCCGTGAAGATGCATGTGCCCATGAACCCCATGCCCAAACTAGTCGATCTGGAGGACGAGGTAAGATGGATGGAGCTCTGTCTGCCTGTCTGTGTGACTGACATAATGTCTGCCTGTGTGTCTGACATACTGCCTGTGTATGGCTGTCTGTGTGACTGACATACTGTCTGTCTGCTTGCTATCTTAGGACTCCTCCACCGAGTTGCCTGGTCCTAGTCCTGTGGATGGGACCCAGTGCCAGCTGGAGGCCCTGGGTCTGGTCCCTGAGAGGATGCCCTCGTTCAGGCCTGCCTGTGACGAGGAGGGCAACTACACGCCTCAGCAGTGCTGGAAGGACCTGTGCTGGTGCGTGGATGCTTCCGGAATTCAGGTCGAAGGCTCCATTAAGCACGGCAAGGCCTTCTGCGCCGTCTCCCCTGGTACGGTCACACAAACACACACACACAGTGTCACACTTGCATGTACTCACACACACACCAATGCACAGACACACAAGCACGTAGACTCAGACACAGTTACACAGAAGCGCATGCATGTACGCCTTCGCACACATCAACGCACAGTCACACATGCACATACGCGCACACACACACACTCAGACACCTGTAGATCATGTCGATATTTCTGCAGGAATAGATCACCAGGTGGTGTAGTTTGTCACAGATAACTCATGAATATATCCTGACCTGTAACCAGCATCTGAGTTATAGTGAGGTCCAACCACAGTACAAGTACTAAGACAACTGCTTTTTGTTGTCGTAGTACTCTGTGCAATGACAATAAAGTTGAATCTCAATCTCAGATTAGTCATAGTTCTGGGACCATTTAACATTTAAATATTTACATAATTAACGTTATAACTTGGGTACCTCATATGTGGTTACAGTCCTGTATATGTTATCAGCATCTCTAATCATCTCTCTCTCTGCTTCCCAGGAATGAGCCATGGCCTGGTGTTCACAGGTGAGCATTGACCCTCTGACTGCCAAATGACCACGAAAACTCTACCTCTGGTGATGCAAAAACAAAGTGTTTCGTGACATACGATGTAGTAGTAGACCACCATAACTACACTTCTGGAACAGGTGTAATAGTTACTGGAATAAACCTTATTCTTGCATCAATAGAGTTTGGGTTTTGATTGTCATTAGAATTTTGTCCCTGCGTCAAATATCAAGTCAGAATTGCTTTATCTATCACAGTTTCCCTTCAAAGTTCATGTGTTTCTTTTGGGAGTCCTTTTTTCATCATGTTTCACCGATTTAAGCCTGTTATGACTTATAAAACAAGCACTGGCGATTCCTTAGGTGAATCATTTGTTTAAATATGTGGCATTGTATAGACTTTAAGGGTTAGCTACCCTTGCTAATGTCCCTGTACTTACTGTAAGTCGCTCTGGATAAGAGCGTCTGCTAAATGACTAAATGTATGTATCTTAACAAGTTGGTTTACTAGTTTCAACTGTTCCTTTTTAATGTAATGGAATAGGGAATGTGTATTTGAAAACAGCTTCAGTCATAAAACTCGCTGTTTCACTTCCTCTTTCCATACTGTTGTAATGTTTTTTGGGGAACTTTCCATGGTTTAAAGATCAAATTTTACATACAATGTGTACGTTGTATAAGCTTGGGGATGTCCGGACTGGGTCTCTGAGTTTATGTCATCCTATGATGTCACACCTCTCCTTCCTGCTTCCGGTCTCAGAGAATCACTAATCTTGAAAGGGTCCTCTTTCCCCCTCTCTCCATGTCTCTCCCACCTCTCTCCCCCCCACCTCTCCATGTCTCTGTTTCAGAGGAGTGAACCTCCAGGCCAATCCAGGGCATGAGGCTGAGCTGAGGACTACAGCCAGCTCACCCCACCTCTTTGCTTCATTACACCCCCACCTTACCCTTTATATTATCGAGACCTATAGTTAGCATGTTCTGGAAGTGCTAGACCTAGCATAGTTAGCATGCTGCTCTGTAAGTTATCGCAGACAGGTGTTTTATCTCATACTATCTCATCAGATGTGTTTCTATACATGTGTTCTCTCAACTAACCTCTGCTTGTTCTGAACCAGAGACAAACATTTATTCCTGTGATATTGATTAATACCTGGGGATTAATAAAGTTATTCAAATTGTCATCTGTAACCAGTGTTGGGGTAGTTACTCAAAAAAAGTAATAGATTACACATTACCAGTTCCTTAAAAAAAAAAAGGTAATGCTTTAGGCCTACTTTAGGCCTACTCTACTACTAGATTACTCACTGCTGAAAGTAACTATGGGAGTCAGGTGGCTGAGCGGTTAGGGAATCGGGCTAGTAATCTAAAGGTTGCCAGTTCGATTCCCGGCCGTGTCAAATGACGTTGTGTCCTTGGGCAAGGCACTTCACCCTACTTTGCCTCGGGGGAATGTCCCTGTACTTACTGTAAGTCGCTCTGGATAAGAGCGTCTGCCAAATGACTGAATGAATGTAATGAATGTAACTAGTCACACTACTAGTTACATTACTTTTGGATTACTCCATAACATCACCTGAGATGCACTTGCCAAATAACAATACATGTACCATATATATGCCCAAATCAACTCAAATTCTTATTATAATGAGGACATACACAATATCTCTCTTTTATGTTTTTTAATACCACAAAGATGACAAAAACGTTGTGAACATCAACCTAAAAGTTGTCAAGCATAAGGCTACAGTACTGGCAGTAAGCAAAATGTCTCAAAATAAACTAGAGAGGATACAATTTCTGGGGAAATTGTAGGGTGTGCTTGCTTGCGTCGGTTGCACAGGGGTCTGTATATTTTATATAAAAATGCATCGGGCCTACTTATTATTTATAAAGATTACATAGATTTAAAAGCATCTTTTTTTTGCTGCTCATTTACAACTCAAAATACGAGTGAAGTGTAGAATGAAATATGATGTCTTCTCATTTCCCCTGCAAGAGGCAGCTGACAGGCTGAATCAAAACGAATACATTTGGCAGACCGGTGTTAAAATGGACCTAATCTCTATGACTTAAACGTCCTTTTAAGTTGTCCCTTCTCGTGATATTTTCAGGCATTTAGCCTACTCATATTGCATTCATTCATTAATAAAGAACCCCCTTTGAAGATTATTCTACGACTTTACCGGCAGAAGATAGAATCGCGATTCAAACAGTACCATCTGCTAACTGAAAATATGCCCCCAAAAACGTAAATAAGCTTGACATTTATTTAGTGGAAAATCGCTCATTCATAAAAAGCTCACTGGTAGCGATCATTGTCAGTAACAACGCAAAATGCGATATAGCCCTGTGTGGAGAAGCTGCCCCGGTAAATTCTACTACTACAGTACTGTACTAGACTACTGCTGTGTTCGTCTTGGTAGCGATTGCGTTGGTTGAATTCGATTTAACGTTCCGTTGTACGGTTTAGGCTGAAATTAATTATTTTCATGAACAGATTGACAAAGTTTAGGCTGTGGCAATGAAGTTCAGGTTAGTAGTCAGATAGTTTCCCTACTGAAAGACTTTTGAGTAAGGGGAGTGCCGAACATGTTCTGTTGCCGTTTGACTTAAACAGCTGAGGAGTTGTTGTTAGCTACTCACACTAGTGTCTCGGGTACAGTAGGCTACAGCGTTGCAGTGAGCTACACTGGTTTGAAACCACAGGTAATGGTAATTTCACCAACAAATCGTTTTCTAATGTCAGAATAAATCATACAACGAAAATGTATATGTGAGGAATGTTTATTTTAACGATTGAAAACAGATATATAATAGACCACTGTAGTATGTGTTGCCCGGGCAACACAGGCTAATGTCATGATGCTAATACTTCAGTGAAATAGTAGACTACTGTTTCCGAAAGTAGATGTACTTCCTTAATAAAATCAGCTTATATTGTACATTACACATCACAATTGTGTGTCATATCACAAAGTAAAATGAGTAAATAGTTATCACCCTGGCCTCTTTTCTTGTGGCGTTTCTGCAGCTGCCTTGCAGTAAAGCTATAGTTAGCCTAGCTATCCCCCAAGTTAACAGATGCGAAACGAATGTTCTGCCAAAGGTAGTCACGCGTGTTTTCGTGACATTAGTGCAGACCGGTGTAAAAATTGACCTAATCTCTATGATTTAAACGTCATTTTAAGTTTTTCCCTTCTCATGATATTTTCAGGCATTTAGCCTACTCATATTGCATTCATTCATGAATAAAGAACCCCCTTTGAAGATTATTCTACGACGTTACCGGCAGTAGAAGATTGAATCGCGATTCAAACAGTACCATCTGCTAACTGAAAATATGCCCCCCAAAACGTAAATAAGCTTGACATTTATTTAGTGGAAAATCTCTCATTCATAAAAAGCTCACTGGTAGCGACCATTGTCAGTAACAACGCAAAATGCGATATAGCCCTGTGTGGAGAAGCTGCCCCGGTAAATTGTACTGCTACGGTACAGTACTAGACTACAGTACTGCTGTGTTCGTCTTGGTAGCGATTGCGTTGGTTGAATTGGATTTAACGTTCCGTTGTACGGTTTAGGCTGAAATTAATTATTTTCATGAACAGATTGACAATGTTTAGGCTGTGGCAATGAAGTTCAGGTTAGTAGTTAGATAGACTTTTGATTTAAGTAAGGAGAGTGCCAAACATGTTCTGTCGCTGTTTGACTTCCTAAACAGCTGTGTACTGTAGTGTAGATGTTTTTGTAGTGTGTCTCGCGTAAGCTACAGCGTTGCAGTGAGCTACACTGGTTTGAAACCACAGGTAATGGTAATTTCACCAACAAATCGTTTACTAATGTCAGAATAAATCCTACAACGAAAATGTATATGTGAGGAATGTTTATTTTAACGATTGAAAACAGATAACGCTACATCATAGACCACTATAGTATGTGTTGCCCGGGCAACACAGGCTAATGTCATGATGCTAATACTTCAGTGAAATAGTAGACTACTGTTTCCGAAAGTAGATGTACTTCCTTAATAATATCAGCTTATATTGTACATTACACATCACAATTGTGTGTCATATCACAAAGTAAAATGAGTAAATAGTTATCACCCTGGCCTCTTTTCTTGTGGCGTTTCTGCAGCTGCCTTGCAGTAAAGCTATAGTTAGCCTAGCTATCCCCCAAGTTAACAGATGGAAACGAATGTTCTGCCAAAGGTAGTCACGCGGGTTTTCGTGACGTAGTGACGTTAGTAACGTCAGTGACTGTGGCTAGCAAATTAGCCACCGTTAGCTTCACTTTTTGCCACAAAAACTTAACTTCAGCCTAAACCATGCAACGGAACGTAAATTCCAATAGAAGCAACTCAATCGCTACCAAGACGAAACGTTTGACACCAACTTTGTCTATGTAGGACAAATATTGACTGAGTTTTAGGGGGGCAAAAAGAATAATAAAAATAATAATAATATATATGTGAGAGAACAAAGGTTGTGCCCTTGCCGAAGGCAAAGCACACCCAAATAATGCTTAAAGATACTGTAAAGTGGAATTGAAAACAAGTTTTAAGTTCACCACACCACAGAAGAATGTGTTATTAACTACCCATCCAAATTCGAATGAAAAAAAAACACAGACAAGTATGTTAAATTAGGCTTTGAAATCGTGACAAAATCAGCACTTTTCTCTGCTTGAGACTGGGGGGGCGTGTCGCCTGAAGGAGCTGAAGCTCTGCCCCTCGCTGCCTACCTACGACCCAGATAATGGACGCTACGTCAAGCCGAACAAAACAGTATAGAATTAGAATTTATTTGTTCAATGAGTAAAACATACAGATGCATATAAATGAAATGTTCCCCTGAGCTGTAACACAGGAGTAAAAATGGACACCAGAGACAGCAGACAGTGAGCTCTCCAACTACTTCTAGCACATTAGCTACCATTTCACCAAAATACCATCATTCTACACCGAGTAGCCTAATATCAAGTTAGCGGTTTGCACTAACTCATAGCAGAGATACCTCTGGAAAAGTTATATAGTATAATTATAATTAAGCACACAGAACTGAGTGATGAACTGCTGGCGGCGGTGGATGGTCCAGGTGCGACCGGAGGAGGAACGGCCGGGAGGGCGATGCTCGGTACGGCTCAGCGCTGCAAGAGAAGCCGTGTGTCCACGAACCCCGTCTGTCTCTGGTCCATGTTAAAACTGTCCGCGGTGAAATGGTCACTGCAGAGGCGGCTGTTGGAGTTTATCTGAAGCTTTCCATCAGCGTGGCTCTTCACAAAATCAATCCACCTATTTTTCCTTTCCTCACCAATAGGGAAATTAAATAGCGTTGCAGCGCAGCTGAAGCTTTTGCATCCAGGGAAGATGCAGTTGCGGGTAGAGGGAGACATCCTGAAGCTGGCTAGCTAGCTGATGTAGGCTACAATAACAGTACAGCAGGAGGAGCCATTCAGTGATCTGACGTAGATGGGTAGAAATGACGTAGATGGGTGACTTTTTGGCCCCACCCATTAAAACCTGATCTGAAAACGGAAGAGAAACTATACGGTCTAACTCCACATTTCATTGCGACAAAGTTTTAGCGCTTTGCACATGCTTTCAGGAACTCATTTCACACGTATATAATGTACTGAGAAGCAAATCATGGAATTTACTTTACAGGATCTTTAAGGCCGATTTATACTACTCCGTTTTCACGGACACGGACACAGGGAACGCCCGAGCCCTCTCCGAGCCCCTCGGAGAGAGCTACGTGCACCTCCTGATTTTCCTGACTATCCGTCCGTCATTTTACGGATACCCCTTGGCTGTGATTGGTCCGTATTAAGAACCGCTTGCGTCAGGGGCGGGGTTTCCGTGACCAACAAGACGAACAGAATCCTTTGACCGCCTTTGCTGTAAGTTTACAATGAGGGCTCTCGGAGAGCTCGGAGAGGGCGTTCCCCGTAGAGGAGGGCGTTCCCATGTGTCCGTTTTTTGGAAAACGGAGAAGCATATATCGGCCTTAAGTAGGCGCATGGGCGTATCTAGCCCTATTTTGGGGGGGCTGGAGGACTCCCAAAAGTTTCATTAGCCCCCCCTCTTTCATATTTTAAATCAAAATGTGTTAATTTTTCTTCCTAAAACCCACTAGAGGTCACTATTTAAAAGGATATCTTAAAAACTTTCTTCTGGGGGAAAAAGCCCCCAGACCCCCTAGTTTTGCTGGGTCAAAGGAAAATAATAGGTTTTATCTAGGAGCTTAGCCCCCCCAAAAGTGGGAACCTAGATTCGCCCCTGAGTAGGCGTATGATTTTAAAATACTTTTGAACATACGTCGCCGCGACGTCACTGCCGGTAGATGTTCCTTACATGCCGTCGCCAGGGCTGGACTGGCCATCTGGCATACCGGGCATTTGCCCGGTGGGCCGACGCATTTTTGGGCCGAATCGGCAATATAATTTATATGCTTTTTTTTTCTTTGTTTTTGGTCGGACCGGACCAAAAAGAACTGACGGCGGCCCATTGGTTGATTTTCTTTATTGGCACTGGCCTGACCCAATCAAATCCAGGAACCCCCTTCCCCTGAATCATAATATCGCCTCCCGCAGGCCTTGAGACACGAGCTGTGGGCTAATGCGTATGCTGGTTTAGCATCGTTAAAGTTTAGCATCGCTAAAATGGAGAAACGACCACCAAAGAGTAAGGGAGGCACAGAAAAGTTAAGGGAGAAAAATATAACAAATCTACAGGTGAATGCCACAAAATGTGCAAAAATTTCGAACATGTTTGGGTAGGCTTTAGCTGCTTCAACATCAGCATTACCTGTAGAGGAAGGAGGAGAGGTGGCTATCTCAATGCCAGGGCCGATTTTTTGTCCCAGCCCTGGCCGTCGCCGTCACGTCGCCGCCAGTCTCTCGTTTGCAGTCCCATTCAGTCCCATTCAAAAATCCACACGGTCAGGCGGCGACGTATGGTTAGGCTGCTCCTTCTCCTGGTAAGCCTTAGAATGTCCCTTTCCGCTCGCCATATTCCGCTCCCCATAGCCCTCTGAACATCATCGCCGTCCATCGCCGTCTGTCCATGCGAAGACTCCCCCTAGCGACAACATCCATATGGACGTCCATGACGCTCTGAGGGATTTAGCCCCTACTGGATGGATGGAAGGATAGATGAATACTCAACCAAGATACTTATGGACAGGGGCGTAGCCAGGACATTATTTCTGGGGCGGTCAGCTCTGGCCAGTCTTTTATTTGGGGTGGCACTTGATTGTCAAAAACTACTATTTTAAAACTCACACACTGCATCACTCAGAGCAGCGGTTTTCTAACAGTATCCAGTGGTTAGGTGCTAGTCTCCATTGAAGCGCTGTCAGAATGCAGGTACGTTGGTTTGTGTCTTGCGCTGTTGATGGGGGCGTGGCCCAACATGTTGCGAATATGTGGCTTGTAGCATAAGTGACAAATGCCAATATAAGACGACTTTATAAAAAAAATACTAATGCATTTATTTCAGCTTTATACCGTTTCTGTCCAGTAAGGTTAAAAAAAAAAAAGGTTTGTGAGGTTGGGGGGGGGGGGGGGCGGCAGGGTGGCCATTCTCTGACCAATGGTGGCCGTGGCCCCCCCCTGGCCACCACGTGGCTACGCCCCTGCTTATGGAGTGCAGTGAACACAATAATGTGGTGATGGGCAGATTTACAGCAAATATCAACAGATCATCACAAAACAGGTTTAGGCTCATGATTTTAACAGAATGTTTATATGAGTTATTAATGAAGATATAAAATAATAACAATATGAATACAGTCACGTAAAGCGCTGTTTGTGGAACCTGTGTGCATATAATTATCCCAAGCTCTTCCGGTGTTCTCATATATTGCTGACCGAAAAATGTCCATGTTCCAAAAGAAGTAGGCTTCAAACAATAAAACGGACAATCCTGCATAGGACTGGCTTGTGTGTAGACCTAATAGAGATGAGGTAGATCAACATGTCAGTTAGACACTGTTAATACCCCAAATAGCCTATAGTGATAATAGAGATAATTGAAACCATGATTATGTCACAGTTTATTACAGTTTTATTAAGTCGTCTAAGTTTGATGGACTTTGTTGCCCAAAAGCTCAAGAGCTCATAAAGTTAATGATCAGCGGAGTTAACGCCACTGTCAAAATCAACGTTTGTACTTAAAGATGGTGTAGGCGTTTGTAGATCTGTGTAGATGTTGTTGAGAAGCACCTTTTGTCATATTTGACTAAATAAACTTCATGTCTTGATAGCAAGCAATAAAGGTTTGACTGTAATATGAAATCAATCCAACGTGTGGGTATCACAGGACTGTAATAAACACTACAAATCACCGTTCCGAGACTAATGATTAGACGGGCTACCTGTCTGTATAACTACCGACCTGCGCGCACTCAACCCCTGCACTCAATGCGCGTTACTGTAGTTTTCAACCAATCTATGTTGTGCCGAAATTTCACTCCCTGCCTGAATGCCACAACCCTACGCGTGAACGCGCGCACTGCCTTCCTATGTGTAGATTGGCAAACCGAGGCAATTTTTACAAGGAAAATGTTAAGGCTATAGGTTCCCTCGTTTTAGGCTTTGAGATTTTATCCATGTTTGATTAAAATATAAGTGATGTTGCGCTGCACTTGAGAGCCTATACGATTTGTATGTCGAGCTACACGTCAAATCTGAATGATTGTTTCACGAAAATAGACGTACTTGTGGAAAAAGGAAGCAACAAAAATATATTTCACAGCGAGTACAATAGTTTTAAGTCAGTTACAACTAACCAACAAGAGCAACAATTCTCTCAATAAGAGTCATTGTGATCCTGGAGGAAACATCAGGTCCAGCCAATCATTCCTAAGTACCGTTGTACTCCCGGAACAAGGGCGTCTTGATCCTTTTCTTGTAGGTGGGGAGACAGTCAGTGTCTCTGATGGAGGTGGGGAGTTGATTCCACCGTTGTGGGTCCAGACAGGAGAAGAGCTTGTGTTGGGACCGGGCGCTCTTGAGCGGTGGGACCACCAGACGGTTGTCAGAAGAAGACCGTAGGTGGCGGGTGGGGGTGTAAGGCTGGAGCATAGACTTGATGTAGTCGGGTGCAGTCCCGTTCACCGCTCAGAAGGTCAGTACCAGGGTCTTGAATCTGATACGGCCCGTGATGGGAAGCCAGTGGAGGGAGATGAGGAGCGGGGTAACATGGGAGTGTCTGGGTAGATTGAAGACCAGGTGGGCTGCCGAGTTCTGAATCCTATGGAGAGGGCGGGTTGCGCATGCTGGGAGACCGGCGAGCAGCGAGTTGCAGTAGTCCAACTTTGAGAGGACAAGTGCTTGGACTAGCAGCTGGGTGGAATGCTCAGACAGGTATATGTCCTGATCTTCCGAATGTTGTAGAGCAGGGGTGGCTAACCAGCATAAAGAGCCAAAAAAAAAAACGCACCATAGCAAAGAGCCACACATGCACGCCCGCACTACAACAGCGGCTTACAGATCTAATGACAGTCATAATACAAACAGTTTTTATACGGCCGCACAGGGCCTTGGACACTGGGGGCCTGGTTTGCAATCATTTAATTTTTTTCTACTTTCAATATTTTTTTATTGCTGTTCTTGACTCTATGTGCTCTAAAATGAAATTCCCCTTTGTCAAAAAACCTTATTTATATTTTCGTTCATGATTTACGTTACACCACAGGGCGATGCACGCCCTGTGAGAGTGCGAGGAGACAAGACCGATTTTGCAAACATGAGTTGGGTGCTGAGAAAAGGAATAAAACTAAAAAGAAACAAGAATTTCACAAGTCGATTCGAGATTCGCTGGATACATTTGTCAGCATGTCTTGCAGAAATGGTGTGGCTCCGCGCGCGCGCAGGATAACAGCTGTCGGAATTCAGCTCAGTCGGGGGGAACATTTACATTTTACATTTATTCATTTAGCAGACGCTTTTATCCAAAGCGACTTCCAAGAGAGAGCTTTACAAAGTGCATAGGTCACTGATCATAACAACAAGATAGCCACAAAAACATTGCGGGAACGACAGGTACAGCTGCGTGTCGTCAGCGTAGCAGTGGTAGGAGAAGCCATGGGAGGTGATGATTGGTCCAAGCGAGGTGGTGTACAGGGAGAAGAGGAGGGGTCCAAGGACAAAGCCCTGTGGGATACCAGTGGAGAGCTGGCGGGGGCCTGACACTTTGCCTCCCCATGACCTGGTAGGATCTTCCCGACAGGTAGGATGAGATCCACTGAAGTGCAGTGCAAGTGATGCCCATCTCAGAAAGTCTGGCGAGCAGGATTTGATGGTTAACCATATCAAATGCTGCAGAAAGGTCCAGCAGAATGATGACGGATGACCTCAAAGCCGCTCTGGCAGACTGGAGGGCCGTGGTGACTTATATGATTCATATAAGTCAGCCTATGATTCAAGTAGCAGTTGATTTTCAGGATTGTTAAATTGGTGAGATAGCGTGCAAGATAAAGAGAACTCATACACAGTAGCCTACTGCAATGCATACATGGTGAAAATAATGGGGCATTTAGTGGTATTAAACATAGATGAACACAGCTCTATTTGAACATTTCAGGGATGTAGGAGGTGGAAGAAAAGAGATTTCCTATGTGCTTATGCTGATCACAATAGCCATTTCCTTATCACCTGTTCATACAGCCATCTCCAGAATTACTGGCACCACAATGGCAAAAAGTGAAAAATGTGTACAAATCAGCCTAATATAATATATTTATGTTTAATGAAAATGGAAACAATTATACCTTCAATTTAATATCAAGAAAATAAAATGTCATCAATAATTGTTTTTATTTCTTTTGAAACCATGTGTGCCATGCCACAATTCTTGACACCCCTACATACCGTTATGAACAAAATGTAGGCTAACTAAAACAACTAGAGAGTATACAATTTCTGGGGAAATTGTAGGGTGTGCTTGCTTGCGTCGGCTGCACAGGGGTCTGTATATTTTATATAAAAATGCATCGGGCTATACTATTTATAAAGATTACATAGATTTAAAAGCATCTTTTTTTTGCTGCTCATTTACAACTCAAAATACGAGTGAAGTGTAGAATGAAATATGATGTCTTCTCATTTCCCCTGCAAGAGGCAGCTGACAGGCTGAATCAAAACGAATACATTTGGCAGACCGGTGTAAAAATGGACCTAATCTCTATGACTTAAACGTCCTTTTAAGTTGTCCCTTCTCGTGATATTTTCAGGCATTTAGCCTACTCATATTGCATTCATTCATTAACGCTATGAGCTTCTTGCCCAACAAGAGGAAGACAGCATCTGCTTCAACTCCTTAATCCTCTCAAGGCACCTGTTGCGCCGGGTTAGAAAGACATCAGCATAATACATTACATACAATACATTAAGGATTAAAAGATTAACATCCATTTTTTGCTATATTTAAAGGGTCAATTGTAGGCGTCTAATATTCCAGTTTGTCTAATTATGTGTAGGCTAGGACCGTGTTTCACAAGTGGTGGGTCCCGACCCAAAAGTGGATCGCAAGCTGGTGTAGGACATATTGATTCATAACAGCATCTGAATGTATCAACGTCAATATATTAATGTTTTCTGTTATTTGAAAGCAAGCTCAGAGACGAATGTAGAGTTGCTCTCTATATTTATAGCATAGAGTAGCCTACCGGACACCGTGAGCTGAGCTCGCAATGTAGGCATAGCCTACGTGACGCTGCTTTTTATGACACACTTCAAAGATGTAAAGATGGTACCATTTAACCCTGTAAGAGCCCTGGTTGTAAAATTACAACGGCACTTTTAACTGTCTAATTGCTCTTTTTTTTTTTTTACATTTTGGGTGGCTCTTAAAAGAGCCGTTGTTGTTTGTGCTGTGGCTAGCACAGGAGTCGTCGGAGACCGTCTTGGATGTTTCCCAAGAACACATTGTTTCCAACGTGATCAAGGTGGACACCGTCGGGTCAGTACATCCGCACGAAACCGTGTCGTATTTGGGGGTGTTGAATACTCCCCATCCCACGGTCGGCCAGGAAGCTAGACACCGCTGCGTTGACTCGACGTCTTGCCCTGTCGATACCAGACGCGCTGGTGCTCCTCTGATACCTCCAGACGCAGCGTTCCAGGATATCCGAAAACACCAGCAGAGTGTTTGGGAACATCTCCATAATGGCCCCCAGGTCTCGCTTCATCCGCCTCGTCAGGTCAATGCCGGTCACTTGGCCGAGGTCGTTTCCCCCGACGTGGAGCACCATTATGTCCGGGCTGGGAAGCATGCCACGCTTCTCACGGAGCTTAGGCACAAGGTCTGCCCACCTCATGCCTCTCACTCCTACCCATTCAATATGGCACTCCAGTGCAAGGTCGGGGTACAGTCCGACCTCCTCCGCGTGCCGCGCAAGCCAGTAGACCAACGAGCTGCCAACGATCCAGACGTGGGGACGACTTTGGTTTTCCATGGTGTGATATGATCCAACATTCAACATCTGCCTCTTATATACTAGGGCTTCCCGCTTCTTCTTTTTCAAACAATGCAAGGCTAACATCTGCCCGTTTATTTGCCGCCTGTTTCTGTGTTGTTTTTATTCTAAATATTCTGATTGGTCGGCCTTTTAGACAAATAGCTCTATATTATTTCTGAGACACTCGCGTCCTATTTTGTAATTTTACAGCCCTGATCGGCATCACTTGAGTAATGAGGGCAAGCACAGGCTTTTTGATTAGGCTACTTAAAAAACGTTATGTTTCATTATGCAAGATATAGAGGAGCCTATAGTTAGAGAATGATTTAGCAGTTTTATTATTACATTAGCCTATTTTATTTATAATTTTCAAAGTAGCCTAACATCAAACCTTTCTTTTGTTTCTTTTACCTTACATTTTCTTTTAGGGCTGAGTGGTCTCGGTTTAACATCATTATTTATAGCGACATCATCATTTATAGCGAAGTAGCCTACCGGACACTGTTAGCTCGCAATGTACAAAGAATGCTCCTGCAACAAAGTTGTTACTGAGTAACAATTAGCCAGCTAGACGCCGGACAGAAGTTTGTAGCTAAGAAAGAATGCTCGTGCAACAAAGTTGTTACTTAGTAACAAGTAGCCAGCTAGACGCCGGGCAGAAGTTTGTAGGCATATATAAAGGCCTTCATATATAATTGATTTGGCTGTGAAATTCGCTGATTGTGGGTGTCCATGATATGATGGATTCTGATCTGTATCAACAGTCTAGCCATGTAGCTACAGGGCTCGACATTAAGGCTTAGGCGAATGGATTTTTTTTTGTAGGGCAAGTCTGGAAGAGAAATTTAGGCTACTTGCCCCAAGTTATTAAAACTCAAACAAAATAAAATCCAATGTTACTTCACGTTATGTGCCACTCATTACGTCTATCGATTTCATTTGACCGAATTCTGCATTAGCAAAACACACAAAAAGAGGCTTCCTCCCAAGATATCTACAGACCATGCAGCTAATTTAATGTCAAGCTTATTTACGTTATTGGGGGCATATTACAGTTACAGTACCAGATAGTAGGCTACTGTTTGAATTGCGATTCCATCTGAGATAGCTACTGCCGGTAACATCGTTGTTAGAATAATCTTCAAAGGGGGTTCTTTATTAATGAATGAATGAGTAGGCTAAATGCCTGAAGATATCACGAGAAGGGAAACACTTGTCATAGAGATTAGGACCATTTTAGAAAAAAATAAAAAGTTAACACCAACATTTAGTAACGAAATCCATTGTTATGTCTACAAAATTATTTTAGATATAGTATAGCCTAAGTTTAGCTAGCTTCAAATACTGAGGATGGCCTACCGAAGTTGAGTACGCCAATGCTAGCTGTAGGATATACAACATTTCACTGGGTCTTGCAGCGCTGCTTGATTTACTGAAATTATTATGAAATGTTATGTTCTACCAGCCATTTGCCTTTTAGCATTTGCCTTCATTCATAAAAAGCTCACTGGTAGCGATCATTGTCAGTAACAACGCAAAATGCGATATAGCCCTGTGTGGAGAAGCTGCCCCGGTAAATTGTACTACTACGGTACAGTACAGTAGTAGACTACTGCTGTGTTCGTCTTGGTAGCGATTGCGTTGGTTGAATTGGATTTAACGTTCCATTGTAAGGTTTAGGCTGAAATTAATTATTTTCATGAACAGATTGACAACGTTTAGGCTGTGGCAATGAAGTTCAGGTTAGTAGTTAGATAGACTTTTGATTTAAGTAAGGGGAGTGCCGAACATTTTCTGTCGCCGTTTGACTTCCTAAACAGCTGTGTACTGTAGCTTGATGTTTTTGTAGTGTGTCTCGCGTAAGCTACAGCGTTGCAGTGAGCTACACTGGTTTGAAACCACAGGTAATGGTAATTTCACCAACAAATCGTTTACTAATGTCAGAATAAATGCTACAACGAAAATGTATATGTGAGGAATGTTTATTTTAACGATTGAAAACAGATACATCATAGACCACTGTAGTATGTGTTGCCCGGGCAACACAGGCTAATGTCATGATGCTAATACTTCAGTGAAATAGTAGACTACTGTTTCCGAAAGTAGATGTACTTCCTTAATAATATCAGCTTATATTGTACATTACACATCACAATTGTGTGTCATATCACAAAGTAAAATGAGTAAATAGTTATCACCCTGGCCTCTTTTCTTGTGGCGTTTCTGCAGCTGCCTTGCAGTAAAGCTATAGTTAGCCTAGCTATCCCCCAAGTTAACAGATGCGAAACGAATGTTCTGCCAAAGGTAGTCACGCGTGTTTTCATGACGTAGTGACGTTAGTAACGTCAGTGACTGTGGCTAGCAAATTAGCCACCGTTAGCTTCACTTTTCGCCACAAAAACTTAACTGAAGCCCAAACCATGCAACGGAACGTAAATTCCAATAGAAGCAACTCAATCGCTACCAAGACGAAACTTTTGACACCTACGTTTTCTATGTAGGCCAAATATTGACTGAGTTTTAGGGGGGCAAAAATAATAAAAATAATAATAATAACTAGAGAGGATACAATTTCTGGGGAAATTGTAGGGTGTGCTTGCTTGCGTCGGTTGCACAGGGGTCTGTATATTTTATATAAAAATGCATCGGGCCTACTTATTATTTATAAAGATTACATAGATTTAAAAGCATCTTTTTTTTGCTGCTCATTTACAACTCAAAATACGAGTGAAGTGTAGAATGAAATATGATGTCTTCTCATTTCCCCTGCAAGAGGCAGCTGACAGGCTGAATCAAAACGAATACATTTGGCAGACCGGTGTAAAAATTGACCTAATCTCTATGACTTAAACGTCCTTTTAAGTTGTCCCTTCTCGTGATATTTTCAGGCAAATAGCCTACTCATATTGCATTCATTCATTAATAAAGAACCCCCTTTGAAGATTATTCTACGACTTTACCGGCAGAAGATAGAATCGCGATTCAAACAGTACCATCTGCTAACTGAAAATATGCCCCCAAAAACGTAAATAAGCTTGACATTTATTTAGTGGAAAATCGCTCATTCATAAAAAGCTCACTGGTAGCGATCATTGTCAGCAACAACGCAAAATGCGATATAGCCCTGTGTGGAGAAGCTGCCCCGGTAAATTGTACTACTACAGTACAGTACTAGACTACTGCTGTGTTCGTCTTGGTAGCGATTGCGTTGGTTGAATTGGATTTAACGTTCCGTTGTACGGTTTAGGCTGAAATTAATTATTTTCATGAACAGATTGACAAAGTTTAGGCTGTGGCAATGAAGTTCAGGTTAGTAGTCAGATTGTTTCAACTATTGAAAGACTTTTGAGTAAGGGGAGTGCCGAACATGTTCTGTCACCTTTTGACTTGAACAGCTGAGGAGTTTTTGTTAGCTACTCACACTAGTGTCTCAGGTAGGCTACAGCGTTGCAGTGAGCTACACTGGTTTGAAACCACAGGTAATGGTAATTTCACCAACAAATCGTTTACTAATGTCAGAATAAATCATATAACGAAAATGTATATGTGAGGAATGTTTATTTTAACGATTGAAAACAGATACATCATAGACCACTGTAGTATGTGTTGCCCGGGCAACACAGGCTAATGTCATGATGCTAATACTTCAGTGAAATAGTAGACTACCGTTTCCGAAAGTAGATGTACTTCCTTAATAATATCAGCTTATATTGTACATTACACATCACAATTGTGTGTCATATCACAAAGTAAAATGAGTAAATAGTTATCACCCTGGCCTCTTTTCTTGTGGCGTTTCTGCAGCTGCCTTGCAGTAAAGCTATAGTTAGCCTAGCTATCCCCCAAGTTAACAGATGCGAAACGAATGTTCTGCCAAAGGTAGTCACGCGTGTTTTCGTGACATTATTGCAGACCGGTGTAAAAATTGACCTAATCTCTATGATTTAAACGTCATTTTAAGTTTTTCTCTTTTCATGATATTTTCAGGCATTTAGCCTACTCATATTGCATTCATTCATGAATAAACAACCCCTTTGAAGATTATTCTACGACGTTACCCGGCAGTAGAAGATGGAATCGCGATTCAAACGGTACCATCTGCTAACTGAAAATATGCCCCCCAAAACGTAAATAAGCTTGACATTTATTTAGTGGAAAATTGCTCATTCATAAAAAGCTCACTGGTAGCGATCATGGTCAGTAACAACGAAAAACGCGATATAGCCCTGTGTGGAGAAGCTGCCCCGGTAAATTGTACTACTACGGTACAGTACTAGACTACTGCTGTGTTCGTCTTGGTAGCGATTGCGTTGGTTGAATTGGATTTAACGTTCCGTTGTACGGTTTAGGCTGAAATTAATTATTTTCATGAACAGATTGACAACGTTTAGGCTGTGGCAATGAAGTTCAGGTTAGTAGTTAGATAGACTTTTGATTTAAGTAAGGGGAGTGCCGAACATTTTCTGTCGCCGTTTGACTTCCTAAACAGCTGTGTACTGTAGCTAGATGTTTTTGTAGTGTGTCTCGCGTAAGCTACAGCGTTGCAGTGAGCTACACTGGTTTGAAACCACAGGTAATGGTAATTTCACCAACAAATCGTTTTCTAATGTCATAATAAATCCTACAACGAAAATGTATATGTGAGGAATGTTTATTTTAACGATTGAAAACAGATAACGCTACATCATAGACCACTGTAGTATGTGTTGCCCGGGCAACACAGGCTAATGTCATGATGCTAATACTTCAGTGAAATAGTAGACTACTGTTTCCGAAAGTAGATGTACTTCCTTAATAATATCAGCTTATATTGTACATTACACATCACAATTGTGTGTCATATCACAAAGTAAAATGAGTAAATAGTTATCACCCTGGCCTCTTCTCTTGTGGCGTTTCTGCAGCTGCCTTGCAGTAAAGCTATAGTTAGCCTAGCTATCCCCCAAGTTAACAGATGCTAAACGAATGTTCTGGCAAAGGTAGTCACGCGTGTTTTTTGTGACGTTAGTGACGCAGTGACGTTAGTAACGTCAGTGACTGTGGCTAGCAAATTAGCCACCGTTAGCTTCACTTTTCGCCACAAAAACTTAACTTACGCTTAAACCATGCAACGGAACGTAAATTCCAATAGAAGCAACTCAATCGCTACCAAGACGAAACTTTTGACACCTACGTTGTCTATGTAGGCCAAATATTGATTGAGTTTTAGGGGGGCAAAAAGAAATAAAAAAAATAATAATAATATATATGTGAGAGAACAAAGGTTGTGCTCTCGCCGAAGGCTTGAGCACACCCAACTAGAGAGGATACAATTTCTGGTGAAATTGTAGGGTGTGCTTGCTTGCGTCGGTTGCACAGGGGTCTGTATATTTTATATAAAAATGCATCGGGCCTACTTATTATTTATAAAGATTACATAGATTTAAAAGCATCTTTTTTTTGCTGCTCATTTACAACTCAAAATACGAGTGAAGTGTAGAATGAAATATGATGTCTTCTCATTTCCCCTGCAAGAGGCAGCTGACAGGCTGAATCAAAACGAATACATTTGGCAGACCGGTGTACAAATGGACCTAATCTCTATGACTTAAACGTCCTTTTAAGTTGTCCCTTCTCGTGATATTTTCAGGCATTTAGCCTACTCATATTGCATTCATTCATTAATAAAGAACCCCCTTTGAAGATTATTCTACGACTTTACCGGCAGAAGATAGAATCGCGATTCAAACAGTACCATCTGCTAACTGAAAATATGCCCCCAAAAACGTAAATAAGCTTGACATTTATTTAGTGGAAAATAGCTCATTCATAAAAAGCTCACTGGTAGCGATCATTGTCAGTAACAACTCAAAATGCGATATAGCCCTGTGTGGAGAAGCTGCCCCGGTAAATTCTACTACTACAGTACAGTACTAGACTACTGCTGTGTTCGTCTTGATAGCGATTGCGTTGGTTGAATTCGATTAAACGTTCCGTTGTACGGTTTAGGCTGAAATTAATTATTTTAATGAACAGATTGACAAAGTTTAGGCTGTGGCAATGAAGTTCAGGTTAGTAGTCAGATAGTTTCCCTACTGAAAGACTTTTGAGTAAGGGGAGTGCCGAACATGTTCTGTTGCCGTTTGACTTAAACAGCTGAGGAGTTGTTGTTAGCTACTCACACTAGTGTCTCGGGTACAGTAGGCTACAGCGTTGCAGTGAGCTACACTGGTTTGAAACCACAGGTAATGGTAATTTCACAAACAAATCGTTTACTAATGTCAGAATAAATCCTACAACGAAAATGTATATGTGAGGAATGTTTATTTTAACGATTGAAAACAGATACATCATAGACCACTGTAGTATGTGTTGCCCGGGCAACACAGGCTAATGTCATGATGCTAATATGTCAGTGAAATAGTAGACTACTGTTTCCGAAAGTAGATGTACTTCCTTAATAATATCAGCTTATATTGTACATTACACATCACAATTGTGTGTCATATCACAAAGTAAAATGAGTAAATATTTATCACCCTGGCCTCTTTGTTTGTGGCGTTTCTGCAGCTGCCTTGCAGTAAAGCTATAGTTAGCCTAGCTATCCCCCAAGTTAACAGATGCGAAACGAATGTTCTGCCAAAGGTAGTCATGCGTGTTTTCGTGACATTATTGCAGACCGGTGTAAAAATTGACCTAATCTCTATGATTTAAACGTCATTTTAAGTTTTTCTCTTCTCATGATATTTTCAGGCATTTAGCCTACTCATATTGCATTCATTCATGAATAAACAACCCCTTTGAAGATTATTCTACGACGTTACCCGGCAGTAGAAGATGGAATCGCAATTCAAACGGTACCATCTGCTAACTGAAAATATGCCCCCCAAAACGTAAATAAGCTTGACATTTATTTAGTGGAAAATTGCTCATTCATAAAAAGCTCACTGGTAGCGATCATTGTCAGTAACAACGCAAAATGCGATATAGCCCTGTGTTGAGAAGCTGCCCCGGTAAATTGTACTACTACGGTACAGTACTAGGCTACTGCTGTGTTCGTCTTGGTAGCGATTGCGTTGGTTGAATTGGTTTTAACGTTCCGTTGTACGGTTTAGGCTGAAATTAATTATTTTCATGAACAGATTGACAACGTTTAGGCTGTGGCAATGAAGTTCAGGTTAGTAGTTAGATAGACTTTTGATTTAAGTAAGGGGAGTGCCGAACATGTTCTGTCGCATTTTGACTTCCTAAACAGCTGTGTACTGTAGTGTAGATGTTTTTGTAGTGTGTCTCGCGTAAGCTACAGCGTTGCAGTGAGCTACACTGGTTTGAAACCACAGGTAATGGTAATTTCACCAACAAATCGGTTTCTAATGTCAGAATAAATCCTACAACGAAAATGTATATGTGAGGAATGTTTATTTTAACGATTGAAAACAGATAACGCTACATCATAGACCACTGTAGTATGTGTTGCCCGGGAAACACAGGCTAATGTCATGATGCTAATACTTCAGTGAAATAGTAGACTACTGTTTCCGAAAGTAGATGTACTTCCTTAATAATATCAGCTTATATTGTACATTACACATCACAATTGTGTGTCATATCACAAAGTAAAATGAGTAAATAGTTATCACCCTGGCCTCTTTTCTTGTGGCGTTTCTGCAGCTGCCTTGCAGTAAAGCTATAGTTAGCCTAGCTATCCCCCAAGTTAACAGATGCTAAACGAATGTTCTGGCAAAGGTAGTCACGCGTGTTTTCGTGACGCAGTGACGTTAGTAACGTCAGTGACTGTGGCTAGCAAATTAGCCACCGTTAGCTTCACTTTTCGCCACAAAAACTTAATTTAAGCTTAAACCATGCAACGGAACGTAAATTCCAATAGAAGCAACTCAATCGCTACCAAGACGAAACTTTTGACACCTACGTTGTCTATGTAGGCCAAGTATTTACTGAGTTTTAGGGGGGCAAAAAAAAAAAAAAAAAAGAAAAATAATAATAATAATATATATGTGAGAGAACAAAGGTTGTGCTCTCGCCGAAGGCTTGAGCACACCCAATAATATATATGTGAGAGAACAAAGGTTGTGCCCTTGCCGAAGGCAAAGCACACCCAACTAGAGAGGATACAATTTCTGGGGAAATTGTAGGGTGTGCTTGCTTGCGTCGGTTGCACAGGGGTCTGTATATTTTATATAAAAATGCATCGGGCCTACTTATTATTTATAAAGATTACATAGATTTAAAAGCATCTTTTTTTTGCTGCTCATTTACAACTCAAAATACGAGTGAAGTGTCGAATGAAATATGATGTCTTCTCATTTCCCCTGCAAGAGGCAGCTGACAGGCTGAATCAAAACAAATACATTTGGCAGACCGGTGTAAAAATTTACCTAATCTCTATGACTTAAATGTCCTTTTAAGTTGTCCCTTCTCGTGATATTTTCAGGCATTTAGCCTACTCATATTGCATTCATTCATTAATAAAGAACCCCCTTTGAAGATTATTCTACGACTTTACCGGCAGAAGATAGAATCGCGATTCAAACAGTACCATCTGCTAACTGAAAATATGCCCCCAAAAACGTAAATAAGCTTGACATTTATTTAGTGGAAAATCGCTCATTCATAAAAAGCTCACTGGTAGCGATCATTGTCAGTAACAACGCAAAATGCGATATAGCCCTGTGTGGAGAAGCTGCCCCGGTAAATTCTACTACTACGGTACAGTACTAGACTACTGCTGTGTTCGTCTTGGTAGCGATTGCGTTGGTTGAATTGGATTTAACGTTCCGCTGTACGGTTTAAGCTGAAATTAATTATTTTCATGAACAGATTGACAACGTTAAGGCTGTGGCAATGAAGTTCAGGTTAGTAGTTAGATAGACTTTTGATTTAAGTAAGGGGAGTGCCGAACATGTTCTGTCGCATTTTGACTTCCTAAACAGCTGTGTACTGTAGTGTAGATGTTTTTGTAGTGTGTAAGCTACAGCGTTGCAGTGAGCTACACTGGTTTGAAACCACAGGTAATGGTAATTTCACCAACAAATCGTTTACTAATGTCAGAATAAATCCTACAACGAAAATGTATATGTGAGGAATGTTTATTTTAACGATTGAAAACAGATAACGCTACATCATAGACCACTGTAGTATGTGTTGCCCGGGCAACACAGGCTAATGTCATGATGCTAATACTTCAGTGAAATAGTAGACTACTGTTTCCGAAAGTAGATGTACTTCCTTAATAATATCAGCTTATACTGTACATTACACATGACAATTGTGTCATATCACAAAGTAAAATGAGTAAATAGTTATCACCCTGGCCTCTTTGCTTTTGGCGTTTCTGCAGCTGCCTTGCAGTAAAGCTATAGTTAGCCTAGCTATCCCCCAGGTTAACAGATGCGAAACGAATGTTCTGCCAAAGGTAGTCACGCGTGTTTTCATGACGTAGTGACGTTAGTAACGTCAGTGACTGTGGCTAGCAAATTAGCCACCGTTAGCTTCACTTTTCGCCACAAAAACTTAACTGAAGCCCAAACCATGCAACGGAACGTAAATTCCAATAGAAGCAACTCAATTCTTACCAAGACGAAACTTTTGACACCTACGTTGTCTATGTAGGCCAAATATTGACTGAGTTTTAGGGGGGCAAAAAGAATAAAAATAACAAAAACTAGAGAGGGTACAATTTCTGGGGAAATTGTAGGGTGTGCTTGCTTGCGTCGGTTGCACAGGGGTCCGTTTTTGAATGACATTTTTACAACTGATATTTCTGTATATTTTATATAAAAATGCATACTTATTTTTTATAAAGATGACAGATTTAAAAGCATTTTTTTTTTGCTGCTCATTTACAACTGAAAATACGAGTGAAGTGTAGAATGAAATAGATGTCTTCTCATTTCCCCTGCAAGAGGCAGCCTCATCGTTGAAACAAAACGAATAAATTGGGCAGACCGGTGTAAAAATTGACCTAATCTCTATGACTTAAACGTCATTTTAAGTTTTTCCCTTCTCATGATATTTTCAGGCATTTAGCCTACTCATTGCATTCATTCATTAATAAAGAACCCCCTTTGAAGATTATTCTACGACGTTACCCGGCAGTAGAAGATGGAATCGCGATTCAAACAGTACCATCTGCTAACTGAAAATATGCCCCCCAAAACGTAAATAAGCTTGACATTTATTTAGTGGAAAATCACTCATTCATAAAAAGCTCAGTGGTAGCGATCATTGTCAGTAACAACGCAAAATGCGATATAGCCCTGTGTGGAGAAGCTGCCCCGGTACATTGTACTACTACGGTACAGTACTAGACTACTGCTGTGTTCGTCTTGGTAGCGATTGCGTTGGTTGAATTGGATTTAACGTTCCGTTGTACGGTTTAAGCTGAAATTAATTATTTTCATGAACAGATTGACAACGTTTAGGCTGTGGCAATGAAGTTCAGGTTAGTAGTTAGATAGACCTTTGATTTAAGTAAGGGGAGTACCGAACATGTTCTGTCGCCGTTTGACTTCCTAAACAGCTGTTTAGTGTAGATGTTTTTGTACAGTAGTGTGTCTCGCGTAAGCTACAGCGTTGCAGTGAGCTACACTGGTTTGAAACCACAGGTAATGGTAATTTCACCAACAAATCGTTTTCTAATGTCAGAATAAATCCTACAACGAAAATGTATATGTGAGGAATGTTTATTTTAACGATTGAAAACAGATATCGCTACATCATAGACCACTGTAGTATGTGTTGCCCGGGCAACACAGGCTAATGTCATGATGCTAATACTTCAGTGAAATAGTAGACTACTGTTTCCGAAAGTAGATGTACTTCCTAATAATATCAGCTTATATTGTACATTACACATCACAATTGTGTGTCATATCACAAAGTAAAATGAGTAAATAGTTATCACCCTGGCCTCTTTTCTTGTGGCGTTTCTGCAGCTGCCTTGCAGTAAAGCTATAGTTAGCCTAGCTATCCCCCAAGTTAACAGATGCTAAACGAATGTTCTGGCAAAGGTAGTCACGCGTGTTTTCGTGACGTTAGTGACGCAGTGACGTTAGTAACGTTAGTGACTGTGGCTAGCAAATTAGCCACCGTTAGCTTCACTTTTCGCCACAAAAACTTAACATAAGCTTAAACCATGCAACGGAACGTAAATTCCAATAGAAGCAACTCAATCGCTACCAAGACGAAACTTTTGACACGTACGTTGTCTATGTAGGCCAAATATTGACTGAGTTTTAGGGGGGCAAAAAGAAATAAAAATAATAATATATATGTGAGAGAACAAAGGTTGTGCTCTCGCCGAAGGCTTGAGCACACCCAACTAGAGAGGGTACAATTTCTGGGGAATTTGTAGGGTGTGCTTGCTTGCGTCGGTTGCACAGGGGTCCGTTTTTGAATGACATTTTTACAACTGATATTTCTGTATACTTTATATAAAAATGCATACTTATTATTTATAAAGATTACATAGATTTAAAAGCATTTTTTTTTTGCTGCTCATTTACAACTGAAAATACGAGTGAAGTGTAGAATTAAATAGATGTCTTATTTCACCTGCAAGAGGCAGCCTCATTGTTGAATCAAAACGAATAAATTTGTCAGACCGGTGTAAAAATTGACCTAATCTCTATGACTTAAACGTCCTTCTAAGTTTTTCCCTTCTCGTGATATTTTAAGGAATTTAGCCTACTCATATTGCATTCATTCATGAATAAAGAACCCCCTTTGAAGATTATTCTACGACGTTACCGGCAGTATAAGATGGAATCGCGATTCAAACAGTACCATCTGCTAACTGAAAATATGCCCCCAAAAACGTAAATAAGCTTGACATTTATTTAGTGGAAAATCGCTTTCATAAAAAGCTCACTGGTAGCGATCATTGTCAGTAACAACGCCAAGTGCGATATAGCCCTGTGTGGAGAAGCTGCCCAGGTAAGGTACAGTACTGTACTAGACTACTGCTGTGTTCGTCTTGGTAGCGATTGCGTTGGTTGAATTGGATTTAACGTTCCGTTGTACGGTTTAGGCTGAAATTAATAATTTTCATGAACAGATTGACAAAGTTTAGGCTGTGGCAATGAAGTTAAGGTTAGTAGTTAGATAGATTTTTGATTTAAGTAAGGGGAGTGCCGAACATGTTCTGTCGCCGTTTGACTTCCTACAGCTGTGTAGATGTTTTTGTAGTGTCTCGCGTAGGCTCCAGCGTTTCAGTGAGCAACACTGGTTTGAAACCACAGGTAATGATAATTTCACCCACAAATCGTTTACTTGTAATGTAATGTCATAATAAATCCTACAACGAAAATGTATTTGTGAGGAATGTTTATTTTAACGATTGAAAACAGACGCATCATAGACCACTGTAGTATGTGTTGCCCGGGCAACAGAGGCTAATGTCATGATGCTAATACTTCAGTGAAATAGTAGACTACTGTTTCCGAAAGTAGATGTACTTCCTTAATAAAATCAGCTTATATTGTACATTACACGTCACAATTGTGTGTCATATCACAAAGTAAAATTAGTAAATAGTTATCACCCTGGCGTCTTTGCTTGTGGCGTTTCTGCAGCTGCCTTGCAGTAAAGCAGTTAGCTTAGCTATCTCCCAGAAGCTAACGAGCTGCTAAACTAATGTTCTGCTAGAGGTAGTCACGCGAGTTTTCGTGACGTTAGTGACGTAAGTAGCGTCATTGACTGTGGCTAGCAAGTTAGCCACCGTTAGCTTCACTTTTCGCCACAAAAACTTAATTTCCACTTAAACCATGCAACGGAACGTAAATCCCAATAGAAGCAACTCAATCGCTACCAAGACGAAACTTTTGACACCTAGGTTGTCTATGTAGGCCAAATATTGACTGAGTTTTAGGGGGGCAAAAAGAATAATAAAAAGAATAATAACTAGAGAGGATACAATTTCTGGGGAAATTGTAGGGTGTGCTTGCTTGCGTCGGTTGCACAGGGGTCTGTATATTTTATATAAAAATGCATCGGGCCTACTTATTATTTATAAAGATTACATAGATTTAAAACTATCTTTTTTTTGCTGCTCATTTACAACTCAAAATACGAGTGAAGTGTAGAATGAAATATGATGTCTTCTCATTTCCCCTGCAAGACAGCTGACAGGCTGAATCAAAACGAATACATTTGGCAGACCGGTGTAAAAATGGACCTAATCTCTATGACTTAAACGTCCTTTTAAGTTTTCCCTTCTCGTGATATTTTCAGGAATTTAGCCTACTCATATTGCATTCATTCATTAATAAAGAACCCCCTTTGAAGATTATTCTACGACGTTACCGGCAGAAGATAGAATCGCGATTCAAACAGTACCATCTGCTAACTGAAAATATGCCCCCCAAAACGTAAATAAGCTTGACATTTATTTAGTGGAAAATCGCTCATTCATAAAAAGCTCACTGGTAGCGATCATTGTCAGTAACAACGCAAAATGCGATATAAGGGGAGCGCCGAACATGTTCTGTCGCCGTTTGACTTCCTACAGCTGTGTAGATGTTTTTGTAGTGTCTCGCGTAGGCTACAGCGTTGCAGTGATACACTGGATTGAAACCACAGGTAATGATAATTTCACCCACAAATCGTTTACTTGTAATCTAATGTCATAATAAATCCTACAACGAAAATGTATATGTGAGGAATGTTTATTTTAACGATTGAAAACAGATACATCATAGACCACTGTAGTATGTGTTGCCCGGGCAACACAGGCTAATGTCATGATGCTAATACTTCAGTGAAATAGTAGACTACTGTTTCCGAAAGTAGATGTACTTCCTTAATAATATCATCTTATATTGTACATTACACATCACAATTGTGTGTCATATCACAAAGTAAAATGAATAAATAGTTATCACCCTGGCCTCTTTTCTTGTGGCGTTCCTGCAGCTGCCTTGCAGTAAAGCTATAGTTAGCCTAGCTATCCCCCAAGTTAACAGATGCGAAACGAATGTTCTGCCAAAGGTAGTCACGCCTGTTTTCGTGACATTAGTGCAGACCGGTGTAAAAATTGACCTAATCTCTATGATTTAAACGTCATTTTAAGTTTTTCCCTTCTCATGATATTTTCAGGCATTTAGCCTACTCATATTGCATTCATTCATGAATAAACAACCCCTTTGAAGATTATTCTACGACTTTACCCGGCAGTAGAAGATGGAATCGCGATTCAAACGGTACCATCTGCTAACTGAAAATATGCCCCCCAAAACGTAAATAAGCTTGACATTTATTTAGTGGAAAATTGCTCATTCATAAAAAGCTCACTGGTAGCGATCATTGTCAGTAACAACGCAAAATGCGATATAGCCCTGTGTGGAGAAGCTGCCCCGGTAAATTGTACTACTACGGTACAGTACTAGACTACTGCTGTGTTCGTCTTGGTAGCGATTGCGTTGGTTGAATTGGATTTAACGTTCCGTTGTACGGTTTAGGCTGAAATTAATTATTTTCATGAACAGATTGACAACGTTTAGGCTGTGGCAATGAAGTTCAGGTTAGTAGTTAGATAGACTTTTGATTTAAGTAAGGGGAGTGCCGAACATTTTCTGTCGCCGTTTGACTTCCTAAACAGCTGTGTACTGTAGCTAGATGTTTTTGTAGTGTGTCTCGCGTAAGCTGTAGCGTTGCAGTGAGCTACACTGGTTTGAAACCACAGGTAATGGTAATTTCACCAACAAATCGTTTACTAATGTCAGAATAAATCCTACAACGAAAATGTATATGTGAGGAATGTTTATTTTAACGATTGAAAACAGATACATCATAGACCACTGTAGTATGTGTTGCCCGGGCAACACAGGCTAATGTCATGATGCTAATACTTCAGTGAAATAGTAGACTACTGTTTCCGAAAGTAGATGTACTTCCTTAATAATATCAGCTTATATTGTACATTACACATCACAATTGTGTGTCATATCACAAAGTAAAATGAGTAAATATTTATCACCCTGGCCTCTTTGCTTGTGGCGTTTCTGCAGCTGCCTTGCAGTAAAGCTATAGTTAGCCTAGCTATCCCCCAAGTTAACAGATGCGAAACGAATGTTCTGGCAAAGGTAGTCACGCGTGCTTTCGTGACGTAGTGACGTTAGTAACGTCAGTGACTGTGGCTAGCAAATTAGCCACCGTTAGCTTCACTTTTCGCCACAAAAACTTAACCTACGCCCAAACCATGCAACGGAACGTAAATTCCAATAGAAGCAACTCAATCACTACCAAGACAAAACTTTTGACACCTACGTTGTCTATGTAGGCCAAATATTGACTGAGTTTTAGGGGGGCAAAAAGAATAAAAATAATAAAAATAACTAGAGAGGGTACAATTTCTGGGGAAATTGTAGGGTGTGCTTGCTTGCGTCGGTTGCACAGGGGTCTGTATATTTTATATAAAAATGCATCGGGCCTACTTATTATTTATAAAGATTACATAGATTTAAAAGCATCTTTTTTTTGCTGCTCATTTACAACTCAAAATATGAGTGAAGTGTAGAATGAAATATGATGTCTTCTCATTTCCCCTGCAAGAGGCAGCTGACAGGCTGAATCAAAACGAATACATTTGGCAGACCGGTGTACAAATGGACCTAATCTCTATGACTTAAACGTCCTTTTAAGTTGTCCCTTCTCGTGATATTTTCAGGCATTTAGACTACTCATATTGCATTCATTCATTAATAAAGAACCCCCTTTTAAGATTATTCTACGACTTTACCGGCAGAAGATAGAATCGCGATTCAAACAGTACCATCTGCTAACTGAAAATATGCCCCCAAAAACGTAAATAAGCTTGACATTTATTTAGTGGAAAATAGCTCATTCATAAAAAGCTCACTGGTAGCGATCATTGTCAGTAACAACTCAAAATGCGATATAGCCCTGTGTGGAGAAGCTGCCCCGGTAAATTCTACTACTACAGTACAGTACTAGACTACTGCTGTGTTCGTCTTGATAGCGATTGCGTTGGTTGAATTCGATTAAACGTTCCGTTGTACGGTTTAGGCTGAAATTAATTATTTTCATGAACAGATTGACAAAGTTTAGGCTGTGGCAATGAAGTTCAGGTTAGTAGTCAGATAGTTTCCCTACTGAAAGACTTGAGTAAGGGGAGTGCCGAACATGTTCTGTTGCCGTTTGACTTAAACAGCTGAGGAGTTGTTGTTAGCTACTCACACTAGTGTCTCGGGTACAGTAGGCTACAGCGTTGCATTGAGCTACACTGGTTTGAAACCACAGGTAATGGTAATTTCACCAACAAATCGTTTACTAATGTCAGAATAAATCCTACAACGAAAATGTATATGTGAGGAATGTTTATTTTAACGATTGAAAACAGATACATCATAGACCACTGTAGTATGTGTTGCCCGGGCAACACAGGCTAATGTCATGATGCTAATATGTCAGTGAAATAGTAGACTACTGTTTCCGAAAGTAGATGTACTTCCTTAATAATATCAGCTTATATTGTACATTACACATCACAATTGTGTGTCATATCACAAAGTAAAATGAGTAAATATTTATCACCCTGGCCTCTTTGCTTGTGGCGTTTCTGCAGCTGCCTTGCAGTAAAGCTATAGTTAGCCTAGCTATCCCCCAAGTTAACAGATGCGAAACGAATGTTCTGCCAAAGGTAGTCACGCGTGTTTTCGTGACATTATTGCAGACCGGTGTAAAAATTGACCTAACCTCTATGATTTAAACGTCATTTTAAGTTTTTCTCTTCTCATGATATTTTCAGGCATTTAGCCTACTCATATTGCATTCATTCATGAATAAACAACCCCTTTGAAGATTATTCTACGACGTTACCCGGCAGTAGAAGATGGAATCGCAATTCAAACGGTACCATCTGCTAACTGAAAATATGCCCCCCAAAACGTAAATAAGCTTGACATTTATTTAGTGGAAAATTGCTCATTCATAAAAAGCTCACTGGTAGCGATCATTGTCAGTAACAACGCAAAATGCGATATAGCCCTGTGTTGAGAAGCTGCCCCGGTAAATTGTACTACTACGGTACAGTACTAGACTACTGCTGTGTTCGTCTTGGTAGCGATTGCGTTGGTTGAATTGGATTTAACGTTCCGTTGTACGGTTTAGGCTGAAATTAATTATTTTCATGAACAGATTGACAACGTTTAGGCTGTGGCAATGAAGTTCAGGTTAGTAGTTAGATAGACTTTTGATTTAAGTAAGGGGAGTGCCGAACATTTTCTGTCTCCGTTTGACTTCCTAAACAGCTGTGTACTGTAGCTAGATGTTTTTGTAGTGTGTCTCGCGTAAGCTACAGCGTTGCAGTGAGCTACACTGGTTTGAAACCACAGGTAATGGTAATTTCACCAACAAATCGTTTTCTAATGTCAGAATAAATCCTACAACGAAAATGTATATGTGAGGAATGTTTATTTTAACGATTGAAAACAGATAACGCTACATCATAGACCACTGTAGTATGTGTTGCCCGGGAAACACAGGCTAATGTCATGATGCTAATACTTCAGTGAAATAGTAGACTACTGTTTCCGAAAGTAGATGTACTTCCTTAATAATATCAGCTTATATTGTACATTACACATCACAATTGTGTGTCATATCACAAAGTAAAATGAGTAAATAGTTATCACCCTGGCCTCTTTTCTTGTGGCGTTTCTGCAGCTGCCTTGAAGTAAAGCTATAGTTAGCCTAGCTATCCCCCAAGTTAACAGATGTGAAATGAATGTTCTGGCAAAGGTAGTCACGCGTGTTTTCGTGACGTTAGTGACGCAGTGACATTAGTAACGTCAGTGACTGTGGCTAGCAAATTAGCCACCTTTAGCTTCACTTTTCGCCACAAAAACTTAACTTACGCTTAAACCATGCAACGGAACGTAAATTCCAATAGAAGCAACTCAATCGCTACCAAGACGAAACTTTTGACACCTACGTTGTCTATGTAGGCCAAGTATTTACTGAGTTTTAGGGGGGCAAAAAGATCATATATATGTGAGAGAACAAAGGTTGTGCTCTCGCCGAAGGCTTGAGCACACCCAATAATATATATGTGAGAGAACAAAGGTTGTGCCCTTGCCGAAGGCAAAGCACACCCAATAATATATATGTGAGAGAACAAAGTTTGTGCCCTTGCCGAAGGCAAAGCACACCCAATAATATATATGTGAGAGAACAAAGGTTGTGCCCTTGCCGAAGGCAAAGCACACCCAATTATAACCTCCATTCTGGAAAGTTAGAGTTTTTAGCGATGAAATGGGAAATTTGTGAACGATTTCGGGAATATCTGTATTATGCGCCCTCATTCACCGTATACACAGATAATAATCCCTTAACCTATGTCTTGACCACAGCAAAGTTAAACGCCACCACACACCGATGGATTGCTGAGTTAGCGGACTTTAACTTCTCCATTAAGTATCGGCCCGGGAAGGCCAATGGAGACGCAGATGGCTTGTCACGAATGCCATTGGACATGGAGCAGTACATCCGCACATGCTCACAGGAAATGGAGCCAGAAGTAATAACAACGGTCACACAGGCAGTCCAACTTGAATCCAATGAACGGGATCCCTGGATGTGTCCAGCCACCATCACTACAGCATGTGCTGAGAAAGAACATGAACAAGAAACATCTCCAGTGATAGAAATATCCATAGAGAGCCTAAAGGAAGCTCAAGAGGAGGATCCAGTCATTGGCAAGGTGCGAGAGTATGTCATGACAGGACAGTGGCCTAATTTGAGAGGAAGAAACCGGCATGATGACATCTCTGTCGTACTGAGGGAGAGAAACAAGCTGTACGTCAACAAAGATGGTATCCTGTATAGGAAGTCAGTGGCTCGAAATCAACTGGTGTTACCCAAACCATTCCATCAGCTGATCTACAAGGAGCTGCATGAAGACATGGGACACCTCGGAGTGGAACGGACTCTCAGCTTGATCCGTGATCGGTTTTATTGGCCTCATGCAAAGAGATGTGGACCAGTATGTGACCAAGGCATGTAGTTGCCTGAAACGGAAGCATCCAAACAAGCCAACTAGAGCACCATTGGTTAATGTAGTAACCACGTACCCTTTTGAGATGGTCTCAATAGATTACCTTCATCTGGAAAGCTGTAGAGGGGGATACGAGTATATTCTAGTTGTCATAGACCACTTTACTCGCTTTGCTCAGGCATATGCCTGTACTAACAAGTCTGCAAAAACCGCAGCTGACAAGATCTTTGGAGACTTTGTTCTGAAATTTGGATTTCCTTCCAAGTTACATCATGATCAGGGCAGGGAGTTTGAGAACAAGCTATTCTCCAAGCTGGAAGAATACTGTGGCATAAAAGGTTCGCGCACAACACCTTACCATCCAGCAGGAAATGGCCAGGCAGAGAGATTTAATCGAACTCTCCTGTCCATGCTTAGAAACCTGACAGAAGAAGCGAAGTCTGATTGGAAGAGCTCATTAGCCAAGGTCGTACATGCGTATAACTGTACGCGCAGTGAAGCAACAGGATATGCTCCATATTACCTCCTCTATGGTAGGAACCCCCGTCTACCTGTAGACATAATGTTTGGCCTGACGCCAAGTGACCAGAGCACCACTCACAGTGAGTACGCCAGTAAGTGGAGAAGGCGAATGCAAGAGGCGTACAAGCTCGCCTCAAAGACAGTGCAGAGGGAGCAAAGTAGAGCAAAGAAGCAGTATGACCGAAAGACTTATGGAGTAGAACTGGAACCAGGGTGCAGGGTACTAGTACGGAACTTTAGAGACAGGGGAGGACCTGGGAAGCTCAGGTCTTATTGGGAGGAGCAGATCTTCATTGTAACCGAGAGGAAGCACAAAGACAGTCCGGTCTATGTAGTACGACCTGAGAGTGGCCCAGGAAGAACCAGGGTCCTGCACAGGAACATGTTACTGCCTTGCGACTTCCTGCCCATGACAGAAGACAAGCAAGAGAACAAAAGAACTGACAAGAGAAAGGATAACGCAAATGGGAGGAGAAAAAGACAGGCAAAGCAGAAGACAAGAGACACTGACAGTAGTTCGGAGGATGAAGATAACTGGAGATGCATCACTATGCAACCAGCAGAACCCTTAGACCAAGTCAGAAGCCAGCCGGGTGCAGGAGTAGAGGAACTCCAGCCACTAGCAGGTGATGGAGAACTGGGGCAAGGTGGTGAGAACGACGAGTGTCCACACAAGGGTGATGAAGACTGGAAGAAACTAGAGGTGGAGAGTGGACAAACGGCAGAAGCTGAGCAGGGGTAGTCATCTGATGAAGCAGAAGAGAAGGCTCTTGAGCCGGTGGGGTCATCTGATGAAGCAGACAAGAGAGATGCTGAGCCGCAGTCGCCTCCTAAGAGGAAGTATCCTTCACGGCAAAGACATCCACCTCAGACACTTACATATAACTCATTAGGTCAACCATCAGTCGCACGTGTAAGTGATGATTATAGTTGTACGTAGTAGATACAAGTTGTAGTCACAAGTGACTGTAGTGTTGTGACGACCTAATATGAAACAGTTCATAGTAGAATGTTGTTTTAGAGTAAACGTAGTAGGAAAGTCAGTAGTAAGGTACATGGACTCATGTTAGTCTACTAGAGTGCCAGATCCAGACCACGGACACATAGTATTATACTGGGTGGTGTGTGAAGCATACATTAGTAAATGTGGGTCTGTGTAATGGGTTATGGGGTGGGAATATGGTCAAAACCATTCAGTCTGAGATTTAAAACCCGCAGAAGTAGCGGAGTAGCACTTCAGATAAGAACTGGCCAGTGTTGTCTGTTGCGGTCGCATGACATGAAGAGGGACAGACGTGTCACGCTAAAGACTGTCTATACAGTGACTATCTCATACGACTGACTCCCGAGATAACCTACCTCTACATCTCAACAGTCAAAGACAGGGGTACTCTAGACACGTTTAAAAGTCGAGACGTCATTCATGTTGGAGGGGAGAGTGTGGGACCCTCAGTGAGATTAGGGTAATCGGCACGGGACCCCCCCCCCCCCTACTCTGATGTACCATTGTTGTGACTGTGTTGTTAATTTAGTTTGTTTTGTTCATTCATAATGTCAATCATCATAGTTTTGTAAAGCAAATAGGGTTGCAATTGTTAAGGTTTAGACAGGCACTTCAGGCAGCTAAGGGGTCCTTTCTTGTCGGGAAAACGGGGCGGGAGCAAGTGCTCGCGGAAATGAGACAGGAGGAACGAGGGAGCGCGAGGAGAGGTAGCCAGATTGAAGAACTAGCTTGTACCCCATATGAAGACAAATAAAAAGTATAAAACATCTGCATGCCTGGAAGACATTGTGTCCAAGTGTGCAACAGACTCTTAAAAGAGGATTGCCTCAGCAAGGGCTTTTTTTCTTGCGTGTCTGAACTGGAGGATGGGAGATTGCATGCCTTCGTCGCAAATAAAACCTCCCACTCGCTCACCCTTCGATAGCTCAGTTGGTAGAGCGGAGGACTGTAGGTCATAAGCGGTTAGAAATCCTTAGGTCGCTGGTTCAAATCCGGCTTGAAGGAGGGATGTTTTGGCCTAAAAATGTGGCCTATATGGCGACAATGCAGCTCTCACAGCAGGGAGACCCCCCATTTTAAGAGAGATCTCAAAACAGGTTTCCTTGACCGGGAATCAAACCCGGGCCGCGGCGGTGAGAGCGCCGAATCCTAGCCACTAGACCACCAGG
Source organism: Osmerus mordax (assembly GCF_038355195.1). Classification (NCBI taxonomy): domain Eukaryota; kingdom Metazoa; phylum Chordata; class Actinopteri; order Osmeriformes; family Osmeridae; genus Osmerus; species Osmerus mordax. The sequence goes on from NC_090074.1 coordinate 9,110,266, forward strand.
GAGAGCTTGGCTTCCTCTGCTCACTGTCAAAGATGAGGGCAAAGTTGCAAGGCTAAGCTTTCAAATGAACCTACCACCAGGGAGAGCTTGGCTTCCTCTTGGGCCAAAAAAGGCACCGCTGAGATTTGAACTCAGGATCTCCTGTTTACTAGACAGGCGCTTTGACCAACTAAGCCACGGCGCCTTGCTTAATGCTCCATGACGGGCTCAGGCTGCTGTGTTCTCTTTGGGTAGGTGCTTTGAGCTGGGGTCTACAGCGTCTTTGAAAGACACCTCCGAAGGTTATGCCCAGCATGCAGCAAAGCCTCTCAAGGCACCAGAATGAAGAGATTTTCCAGCTTCTTCGACTCTGATGGCGGTATAGCTCATTGTCACACAGGCAGGACCCACAACAGAAGTAAACAAGAAAACACTCGTCCCTGGGTGGGCTCGAACCACCATCCTTTCGGTTAACAGCCGAACGCGCTAACCAATTGCGCCACAGAGACCCTGTCTCCGCAGAACCATGAATGAAAAATGGAAGGAAACGCTGGGAGACGTTTGCCAAAACTCCCCATGAAGAAGAGGAGGAGGAGCGGCCATAGTAATAACTCTTCCTGTGATCTGTCAACGGGAGTTTGGGAAACAAAGACAACGACTCTGGTGGGATTCAAACCCACAACCTTTGAATGGCTTTTCTTTGCCCTGCCTAGAAGTGATGGCATGACTCACTTTGAGGAAGCAATCAGAGCTTGATTTTGCCAGTTCTGTAAAAGAGTGAGCTCTCACAGCGTCCGCAATTAAGAATTTTTTTTCCCAATGGAGGGCCACCCATAATGACCGCCGACCCCGACGTGATTTGAACACACAACCTTCTGATCTGGAGTCAGACGCGCTACCGTTGCGCCACGAGGCCTGTGTGCATGTAAGGAGGCAACACTCGGACGTGGACTCTGATGTGCAAACGCTGTGCCGCAAAGTGCGCTGAGAGTACCAACTATGGCGTGAACGCCATCAGGATTGACGTCCCAATGGACGTCGCCAAGCTTCTCCTGGGATTCAACAAGATTACTTTAGTGCCTGTGCAACACTGCCTGAACGATTCCACAGAAGAAGTCCCCAAAAACGCAATTCTAATTGCAACCTGGCTGAGATCACGCAGACTAGAGACAGCTGCAGGGGTCACGAGACAGTCTCGTGACCCCTGCAGCTGTTCCTTGAAACCAATCTCATAACAAGTTCAAAATCAAACTCGTTCATACGATCCATATTGACCTTACATGAACAAATTCATTGTCAAAGACATTTTGACGGGTGCGTGCTCACTAATGTTGACGATTGGCAAAGTATTTCTATTCTTCAACGAGCAAACCCCGCTACACTTGCCAGGGATTCGCCATACGATCCTTAAGGGTTTGTGTGGGCGAGGAGATTTACATGCGGAAGTTCCACAAAATACTCTGAGTTTTCTGTGCTTCCAGAGCCTGTATAGCTCAGTCGGCAGAGCATCAGACTTTTAATCTGAGGGTCCAGGGTTCAAGTCCCTGTTCGGGCGGCGTGTGTTCAAACCTTGTCGGAGCGGCCTGCCATTGTCTCTCTTATATACCTCACTTTGAGGAAACAATGGAAGCTTTTAATCTGAGGGTCCAGCGTTCAAGTCCCTGCGTGAGCTGTGTGTTCAAACTACACAGCGTGACTTATGGCACGCAGCAACCCTTGTCTCTGTTGCACGCCTTACTTTGAGACAAAGAATGCAAAAAGCCAGCTGTCACAAAGATTTCCGCTGACACTTAAGTTCCCTGACCGGGAATCGAACCCTGAATGTTCTGACACCTGAAGATGAGGACCAAGTTGCAAAACTAAGCGAGTCAAAGGCAGAGATTTCAACTGACCCTTAGGTTCCCTGACCGGGAATCGAACCCGGGCCACGGCGGTGAAAGCGCCGAATCCTAGCCACTAGACCACCAGGGAGACTCTTAAAAGAGGATTGCCTCAGCAAGGGCTTTTTTTCTTGCGTGTCTGAACTGGAGGATGGGAGATTGCATGCCTTCCTCGCGAATAAAACCCCCCACTCGCTCACCCTTCGATAGCTCAGTTGGTAGAGCGGAGGACTGTAGGTCAAAAGCGGTTAGAAATCCTTAGGTCGCTGGTTCAAATCCGGCTCGAAGGAGGGATGTTTTGGCCTAAAAATGTGGCCTATCTGGCGACAATGCAGCTCTCACAGCAGGGAGACCCCCCATTTTAAGAGAGGTCTCAAAACAGGTTTCCCTGACCGGGAATCGAACCCGGGCCGCGGCGGTGAGAGCGCCGAATCCTAGCCACTAGACCACCAGGGAGAGCTTGGCTTCCTCTGCTCGCTGTCAAAGATACATTTTACATTTACATTTAGTCATTTAGCAGACGCTCTTATCCAGAGCGACTTACAGTAAGTACAGGGACATTCCCCCCGAGGCAAGTAGGGTGAAGTGCCTTGCCCAAGGACACAACGTCATTCGGCAGAGCCAGGGATCGAACCAGCAACCTTCTGATTACTAGTCCGATTCCCTCCGATTCCCTCACCCCTCAGCCACCTGAAGATGAGGACCAAGTTGCAAAACTAAGCGAGTCAAAGGCAGAGATTTCAACTGACCCTTAGGTTCCCTGACCGGGAATCGAACCCGGGCCGCGGCGGTGAAAGCGCCGAATCCTAGCCACTAGACCACCAGGGAGACTTTTAAAAGTGGATTGCCTCAGCAAGGGCTTTTTTTCTTGCGTGTCTGAACTGGAGGATGGGAGATTGCATGCCTTCCTCGCAAATAAAACCTCCCACTCCCTCACCCTTCGATAGCTCAGTTGGTAGAGCGGAGGACTGTAGGTCAAAAGCGGTTAGAAATCCTTAGGTCGCTGGTTCAAATCCGGCTCGAAGGAGGAATGTTTTGGCCTAAAAATGTGGCCTCTCTGGCGACAATGCAACAAGGCTGCTCTCACAGAAGGGAGACCCCCATTTTAAGAGAGATCTCAAAACAGGTTTCCCTGACCAGGAATCGAACCCGGGCCGCGGCGGTGAGAGCGCCGAATCCTAGCCACTAGACCACCAGGGAGACTCTTAAAAGAGGATTGCCTCAGCAAGGGCTTTTTTTCTTGCGTGTCTGAACTGGAGGATGGGAGATTGCATGCCTTCCTCGCAAATAAAACCTCCTACTCGCTCACCCTTCGATAGCTCAGTTGGTAGAGCGGAGGACTGTAGGTCAAAAGCGGTTAGAAATCCTTAGGTCGCTGGTTCAAATCCGGCTCGAAGGAGGGATGTTTTGGCCTAAAAATGTGGCCTATCTGGCGTCAATGCAGCTCTCACAGCAGGGACACCCCCATTTTAAGAGAGGTCTCAAAACAGGTTTCCCTGACCGGGAATCGAACCCGGGCCGCGGCGGTGAGAGCGCCGAATCCTAGCCACTAGACCACCAGGGAGAGCTTGGCTTCCTCTTGGGCCAAAAAAGGCACCGCTGAGATTTGAACTCAGGATCTCCTGTTTACTAGACAGGCGCTTTGACCAACTAAGCCACAGCGCCTTGCTTAATGCTCCATGACGGGCTCAGGCTGCTGTGTTCTCTTTGGGTAGGTGCTTTGAGCTGGGGTCTACAGCGTCTTTGAAAGACACCTCCGAAGGTTATGCCCAGCATGCAGCAAAGCCTCTCAAGGCACCAGAATGAAGAGATTTTCCAGCTTCTTCGACTCTGATGGCGGTATAGCTCATTGTCACACAGGCAGGACCCACAACAGAAGTAAACAAGAAAACACTCGTCCCTGGGTGGGCTCGAACCACCATCCTTTCGGTTAACAGCCGAACGCGCTAACCAATTGCGCCACAGAGACCCTGTCTCCGCAGAACCATGAATGAAAAATGGAAGGAAACGCTGGGAGACGTTTGCCAAAACTCCCCATGAAGAAGAGGAGGAGGAGCGGCCATAGTAATAACTCTTCCTGTGATCTGTCAACGGGAGTTTGGGAAACAAAGACAACGACTCTGGTGGGACTCAAACCCACAACCTTTGAATGGCTTTTCTTTGCCCTGCCTAGAAGTGATGGCATGACTCACTTTGAGGAAGCAATCAGAGCTTGATTTTGCCAGTTCTGTAAAAGAGTGAGCTCTCACAGCGTCCGCAATTAAGAATTTTTTTTCCCAATGGAGGGCCACCCATAATGACCGCTGACCCTGATGTGATTTGAACACACAACCTTCTGATCTGGAGTCAGACGCGCTACCGTTGCGCCACGAGGCCTGTGTGCATGTAAGGAGGCAACACTCGGACGTGGACTCTGATGTGCAAACGCTGTGCCGCAAAGTGCGCTGAGAGTACCAACTATGGCGTGAACGCCATCAGGATTGACGTCCCAATGGACGTCGCCAAGCTTCTCCTGGGATTCAACAAGATTACTTTAGTGCCTGTGCAACACTGCCTGAACGATTCCACAGAAGAAGTCCCCAAAAACGCAATTCTAATTGCAACCTGGCTGAGATCACGCAGACTAGAGACAGCTGCAGGGGTCACGAGACAGTCTCGTGACCCCTACAGCTGTTCCTTGAAACCAATCTCATAACAAGTTCAAAATCAAACTCGTTCATACGATCCATATTGACCTTACATGAACAAATTCATTGTCAAAGACATTTTGACGGGTGCGTGCTCACTAATGTTGACGATTGGCAAAGTATTTCTATTCTTCAACGAGCAAACCCCGCTACACTTGCCAGGGATTCGCCATACGTTCCTTAAGGGTTTGTGTGGGCGAGGAGATTTACATGCGGAAGTTCCACAAAATACTCTGAGTTTTCTGTGCTTCCAGAGCCTGTATAGCTCAGTCGGCAGAGCATCAGACTTTTAATCTGAGGGTCCAGGGTTCAAGTCCCTGTTCGGGCGGCGTGTGTTCAAACCTTGTCGGAGCGGCCTGCCATTGTCTCTCTTATATACCTCACTTTGAGGAAACAATGGAAGCTTTTAATCTGAGGGTCCAGCGTTCAAGTCCCTGCGTGAGCTGTGTGTTCAAACTACACAGCGTGACTTATGGCACGCAGCAACCCTTGTCTCTGTTGCACGCCTTACTTTGAGACAAAGAATGCAAAAAGCCAGCTGTCACAAAGATTTCCGCTGACACTTAAGTTCCCTGACCGGGAATCGAACCCTGAATGTTCTGACACCTGAAGATGAGGACCAAGTTGCAAAACGAAGCGAGTCAAAGGCAGAGATTTCAACTGACCCTTAGGTTCCCTGACCGGGAATCGAACCCGGGCCGCGGCGGTGAAAGCGCCGAATCCTAGCCACTAGACCACCAGGGAGACTCTTAAAAGAGGATTGCCTCAGCAAGGGCTTTTTTTCTTGCGTGTCTGAACTGGAGGATGGGAGATTGCATGCCTTCCTCGCAAATAAAACCCCCCACTCGCTCACCCTTCGATAGCTCAGTTGGTAGAGCGGAGGACTGTAGGTCAAAAGCGGTTAGAAATCCTTAGGTCGCTGGTTCAAATCCGGCTCGAAGGAGGGATGTTTTGGCCTAAAAATGTGGCCTATCTGGCGACAATGCAGCTCTCACAGCAGGGAGACCCCCCATTTTAAGAGAGGTCTCAAAACAGGTTTCCCTGACCGGGAATCGAACCCGGGCCGCGGCGGTGAGAGCGCCGAATCCTAGCCACTAGACCACCAGGGAGAGCTTGGCTTCCTCGGCTCGCATTTAGCAGACGCTCTTATCCAGAGCGACTTACAGTAAGTACAGGGACATTCCCCCCGAGGCAAGTAGGGTGAAGTGCCTTGCCCAAGGACACAACGTCATTCGGCAGAGCCAGGGATCGAACCAGCAACCTTCTGATTACTAGTCCGATTCCCTCCGATTCCCTCACCCCTCAGCCACCTGAAGATGAGGACCAAGTTGCAAAACTAAGCGAGTCAAAGGCAGAGATTTCAACTGACCTTTAGGTTCCCTGACCGGGAATCGAACCCGGGCCGCGGCGGTGAAAGCGCCGAATCCTAGCCACTAGACCACCAGGGAGACTTTTAAAAGTGGATTGCCTCAGCAAGGGCTTTTTTTCTTGCGTGTCTGAACTGGAGGATGGGAGATTGCATGCCTTCCTCGCAAATAAAACCTCCCACTCCCTCACCCTTCGATAGCTCAGTTGGTAGAGCGGAGGACTGTAGGTCAAAAGCGGTTAGAAATCCTTAGGTCGCTGGTTCAAATCCGGCTCGAAGGAGGAATGTTTTGGCCTAAAAATGTGGCCTCTCTGGCGACAATGCAACAAGGCTGCTCTCACAGAAGGGAGACCCCCATTTTAAGAGAGATCTCAAAACAGGTTTCCCTGACCAGGAATCGAACCCGGGCCGCGGCGGTGAGAGCGCCGAATCCTAGCCACTAGACCACCAGGGAGAGCTTGGCTTCCTCTTGGGCCAAAAAAGGCACCGCTGAGATTTGAACTCAGGATCTCCTGTTTACTAGACAGGCGCTTTGACCAACTAAGCCACGGCGCCTTGCTTAATGCTCCACGACGGGCTCAGGCTGCTGTGTTCTCTTTGGGTAGGTGCTTTGAGCTGGGGTCTACAGCGTCTTTGAAAGACACCTCCGAAGGTTATGCCCAGCATGCAGCAAAGCCTCTCAAGGCACCAGAATGAAGAGATTTTCCAGCTTCTTCGACTCTGATGGCGGTATAGCTCATTGTCACACAGGCAGGACCCACAACAGAAGTAAACAAGAAAACACTCGTCCCTGGGTGGGCTCGAACCACCATCCTTTCGGTTAACAGCCGAACGCGCTAACCAATTGCGCCACAGAGACCCTGTCTCCGCAGAACCATGAATGAAAAATGGAAGGAAACGCTGGGAGACGTTTGCCAAAACTCCCCATGAAGAAGAGGAGGAGGAGCGGCCATAGTAATAACTCTTCCTGTGATCTGTCAACGGGAGTTTGGGAAACAAAGACAACGACTCTGGTGGGACTCAAACCCACAACCTTTGAATGGCTTTTCTTTGCCCTGCCTAGAAGTGATGGCATGACTCACTTTGAGGAAGCAATCAGAGCTTGATTTTGCCAGTTCTGTAAAAGAGTGAGCTCTCACAGCGTCCGCAATTAAGAATTTTTTTTCCCAATGGAGGGCCACCCATAATGACCGCTGACCCTGATGTGATTTGAACACACAACCTTCTGATCTGGAGTCAGACGCGCTACCGTTGCGCCACGAGGCCTGTGTGCATGTAAGGAGGCAACACTCGGACGTGGACTCTGATGTGCAAACGCTGTGCCGCAAAGTGCGCTGAGAGTACCAACTATGGCGTGAACGCCATCAGGATTGACGTCCCAATGGACGTCGCCAAGCTTCTCCTGGGATTCAACAAGATTACTTTAGTGCCTGTGCAACACTGCCTGAACGATTCCACAGAAGAAGTCCCCAAAAACGCAATTCTAATTGCAACCTGGCTGAGATCACGCAGACTAGAGACAGCTGCAGGGGTCACGAGACAGTCTCGTGACCCCTGCAGCTGTTCCTTGAAACCAATCTCATAACAAGTTCAAAATCAAACTCGTTCATACGATCCATATTGACCTTACATGAACAAATTCATTGTCAAAGACATTTTGACGGGTGCGTGCTCACTAATGTTGACGATTGGCAAAGTATTTCTATTCTTCAACGAGCAAACCCCGCTACACTTGCCAGGGATTCGCCATACGTTCCTTAAGGGTTTGTGTGGGCGAGGAGATTTACATGCGGAAGTTCCACAAAATACTCTGAGTTTTCTGTGCTTCCAGAGCCTGTATAGCTCAGTCGGCAGAGCATCAGACTTTTAATCTGAGGGTCCAGGGTTCAAGTCCCTGTTCGGGCGGCGTGTGTTCAAACCTTGTCGGAGCGGCCTGCCATTGTCTCTCTTATATACCTCACTTTGAGGAAACAATGGAAGCTTTTAATCTGAGGGTCCAGCGTTCAAGTCCCTGCGTGAGCTGTGTGTTCAAACTACACAGCGTGACTTATGGCACGCAGCAACCCTTGTCTCTGTTGCACGCCTTACTTTGAGACAAAGAATGCAAAAAGCCAGCTGTCACAAAGATTTCCGCTGACACTTAAGTTCCCTGACCGGGAATCGAACCCTGAATGTTCTGACACCTGAAGATGAGGACCAAGTTGCAAAACTAAGCGAGTCAAAGGCAGAGATTTCAACTGACCCTTAGGTTCCCTGACCGGGAATCGAACCCGGGTGGCGGCGGTGAAAGCGCCGAATCCTAGCCACTAGACCACCAGGGAGACTGTTAAAAGAGGATTGCCTCAGCAAGGGCTTTTTTTCTTGCGTGTCTGAACTGGAGGATGGGAGATTGCATGCCTTCCTCGCAAATAAAACCCCCCACTCGCTCACCCTTCGATAGCTCAGTTGGTAGAGCGGAGGACTGTAGGTCAAAAGCGGTTAGAAATCCTTAGGTCGCTGGTTCAAATCCGGCTCGAAGGAGGGATGTTTTGGCCTAAAAATGTGGCCTATCTGGCGACAATGCAGCTCTCACAGCAGGGAGACCCCCCATTTTAAGAGAGGTCTCAAAACAGGTTTCCCTGACCGGGAATCGAACCCGGGCCGCGGCGGTGAGAGCGCCGAATCCTAGCCACTAGACCACCAGGGAGAGCTTGGCTTCCTCTGCTCGCTGTCAAAGATACATTTTACATTTACATTTAGTCATTTAGCAGACGCTCTTATCCAGAGCGACTTACAGTAAGTACAGGGACATTCCCCCCGAGGCAAGTAGGGTGAAGTGCCTTGCCCAAGGACACAACGTCATTCGGCAGAGCCAGGGATCGAACCAGCAACCTTCTGATTACTAGTCCGATTCCCTCCGATTCCCTCACCCCTCAGCCACCTGAAGATGAGGACCAAGTTGCAAAACTAAGCGAGTCAAAGGCAGAGATTTCAACTGACCCTTAGGTTCCCTGACCGGGAATCGAACCCGGGCCGCGGCGGTGAAAGCGCCGAATCCTAGCCACTAGACCACCAGGGAGACTTTTAAAAGTGGATTGCCTCAGCAAGGGCTTTTTTTCTTGCGTGTCTGAACTGGAGGATGGGAGATTGCATGCCTTCCTCGCAAATAAAACCTCCCACTCCCTCACCCTTCGATAGCTCAGTTGGTAGAGCGGAGGACTGTAGGTCAAAAGCGGTTAGAAATCCTTAGGTCGCTGGTTCAAATCCGGCTCGAAGGAGGAATGTTTTGGCCTAAAAATGTGGCCTCTCTGGCGACAATGCAACAAGGCTGCTCTCACAGAAGGGAGACCCCCATTTTAAGAGAGATCTCAAAACAGGTTTCCCTGACCAGGAATCGAACCCGGGCCGCGGCGGTGAGAGCGCCGAATCCTAGCCACTAGACCACCAGGGAGACTCTTAAAAGAGGATTGCCTCAGCAAGGGCTTTTTTTCTTGCGTGTCTGAACTGGAGGATGGGAGATTGCATGCCTTCCTCGCAAATAAAACCTCCTACTCGCTCACCCTTCGATAGCTCAGTTGGTAGAGCGGAGGACTGTAGGTCAAAAGCGGTTAGAAATCCTTAGGTCGCTGGTTCAAATCCGGCTCGAAGGAGGGATGTTTTGGCCTAAAAATGTGGCCTATCTGGCGTCAATGCAGCTCTCACAGCAGGGACACCCCCATTTTAAGAGAGGTCTCAAAACAGGTTTCCCTGACCGGGAATCGAACCCGGGCCGCGGCGGTGAGAGCGCCGAATCCTAGCCACTAGACCACCAGGGAGAGCTTGGCTTCCTCTTGGGCCAAAAAAGGCACCGCTGAGATTTGAACTCAGGATCTCCTGTTTACTAGACAGGCGCTTTGACCAACTAAGCCACAGCGCCTTGCTTAATGCTCCATGACGGGCTCAGGCTGCTGTGTTCTCTTTGGGTAGGTGCTTTGAGCTGGGGTCTACAGCGTCTTTGAAAGACACCTCCGAAGGTTATGCCCAGCATGCAGCAAAGCCTCTCAAGGCACCAGAATGAAGAGATTTTCCAGCTTCTTCGACTCTGATGGCGGTATAGCTCATTGTCACACAGGCAGGACCCACAACAGAAGTAAACAAGAAAACACTCGTCCCTGGGTGGGCTCGAACCACCATCCTTTCGGTTAACAGCCGAACGCGCTAACCAATTGCGCCACAGAGACCCTGTCTCCGCAGAACCATGAATGAAAAATGGAAGGAAACGCTGGGAGACGTTTGCCAAAACTCCCCATGAAGAAGAGGAGGAGGAGCGGCCATAGTAATAACTCTTCCTGTGATCTGTCAACGGGAGTTTGGGAAACAAAGACAACGACTCTGGTGGGACTCAAACCCACAACCTTTGAATGGCTTTTCTTTGCCCTGCCTAGAAGTGATGGCATGACTCACTTTGAGGAAGCAATCAGAGCTTGATTTTGCCAGTTCTGTAAAAGAGTGAGCTCTCACAGCGTCCGCAATTAAGAATTTTTTTTCCCAATGGAGGGCCACCCATAATGACCGCTGACCCTGATGTGATTTGAACACACAACCTTCTGATCTGGAGTCAGACGCGCTACCGTTGCGCCACGAGGCCTGTGTGCATGTAAGGAGGCAACACTCGGACGTGGACTCTGATGTGCAAACGCTGTGCCGCAAAGTGCGCTGAGAGTACCAACTATGGCGTGAACGCCATCAGGATTGACGTCCCAATGGACGTCGCCAAGCTTCTCCTGGGATTCAACAAGATTACTTTAGTGCCTGTGCAACACTGCCTGAACGATTCCACAGAAGAAGTCCCCAAAAACGCAATTCTAATTGCAACCTGGCTGAGATCACGCAGACTAGAGACAGCTGCAGGGGTCACGAGACAGTCTCGTGACCCCTACAGCTGTTCCTTGAAACCAATCTCATAACAAGTTCAAAATCAAACTCGTTCATACGATCCATATTGACCTTACATGAACAAATTCATTGTCAAAGACATTTTGACGGGTGCGTGCTCACTAATGTTGACGATTGGCAAAGTATTTCTATTCTTCAACGAGCAAACCCCGCTACACTTGCCAGGGATTCGCCATACGTTCCTTAAGGGTTTGTGTGGGCGAGGAGATTTACATGCGGAAGTTCCACAAAATACTCTGAGTTTTCTGTGCTTCCAGAGCCTGTATAGCTCAGTCGGCAGAGCATCAGACTTTTAATCTGAGGGTCCAGGGTTCAAGTCCCTGTTCGGGCGGCGTGTGTTCAAACCTTGTCGGAGCGGCCTGCCATTGTCTCTCTTATATACCTCACTTTGAGGAAACAATGGAAGCTTTTAATCTGAGGGTCCAGCGTTCAAGTCCCTGCGTGAGCTGTGTGTTCAAACTACACAGCGTGACTTATGGCACGCAGCAACCCTTGTCTCTGTTGCACGCCTTACTTTGAGACAAAGAATGCAAAAAGCCAGCTGTCACAAAGATTTCCGCTGACACTTAAGTTCCCTGACCGGGAATCGAACCCTGAATGTTCTGACACCTGAAGATGAGGACCAAGTTGCAAAACGAAGCGAGTCAAAGGCAGAGATTTCAACTGACCCTTAGGTTCCCTGACCGGGAATCGAACCCGGGCCGCGGCGGTGAAAGCGCCGAATCCTAGCCACTAGACCACCAGGGAGACTCTTAAAAGAGGATTGCCTCAGCAAGGGCTTTTTTTCTTGCGTGTCTGAACTGGAGGATGGGAGATTGCATGCCTTCCTCGCAAATAAAACCCCCCACTCGCTCACCCTTCGATAGCTCAGTTGGTAGAGCGGAGGACTGTAGGTCAAAAGCGGTTAGAAATCCTTAGGTCGCTGGTTCAAATCCGGCTCGAAGGAGGGATGTTTTGGCCTAAAAATGTGGCCTATCTGGCGACAATGCAGCTCTCACAGCAGGGAGACCCCCCATTTTAAGAGAGGTCTCAAAACAGGTTTCCCTGACCGGGAATCGAACCCGGGCCGCGGCGGTGAGAGCGCCGAATCCTAGCCACTAGACCACCAGGGAGAGCTTGGCTTCCTCGGCTCGCATTTAGCAGACGCTCTTATCCAGAGCGACTTACAGTAAGTACAGGGACATTCCCCCCGAGGCAAGTAGGGTGAAGTGCCTTGCCCAAGGACACAACGTCATTCGGCAGAGCCAGGGATCGAACCAGCAACCTTCTGATTACTAGTCCGATTCCCTCCGATTCCCTCACCCCTCAGCCACCTGAAGATGAGGACCAAGTTGCAAAACTAAGCGAGTCAAAGGCAGAGATTTCAACTGACCTTTAGGTTCCCTGACCGGGAATCGAACCCGGGCCGCGGCGGTGAAAGCGCCGAATCCTAGCCACTAGACCACCAGGGAGACTTTTAAAAGTGGATTGCCTCAGCAAGGGCTTTTTTTCTTGCGTGTCTGAACTGGAGGATGGGAGATTGCATGCCTTCCTCGCAAATAAAACCTCCCACTCCCTCACCCTTCGATAGCTCAGTTGGTAGAGCGGAGGACTGTAGGTCAAAAGCGGTTAGAAATCCTTAGGTCGCTGGTTCAAATCCGGCTCGAAGGAGGAATGTTTTGGCCTAAAAATGTGGCCTCTCTGGCGACAATGCAACAAGGCTGCTCTCACAGAAGGGAGACCCCCATTTTAAGAGAGATCTCAAAACAGGTTTCCCTGACCAGGAATCGAACCCGGGCCGCGGCGGTGAGAGCGCCGAATCCTAGCCACTAGACCACCAGGGAGAGCTTGGCTTCCTCTTGGGCCAAAAAAGGCACCGCTGAGATTTGAACTCAGGATCTCCTGTTTACTAGACAGGCGCTTTGACCAACTAAGCCACGGCGCCTTGCTTAATGCTCCACGACGGGCTCAGGCTGCTGTGTTCTCTTTGGGTAGGTGCTTTGAGCTGGGGTCTACAGCGTCTTTGAAAGACACCTCCGAAGGTTATGCCCAGCATGCAGCAAAGCCTCTCAAGGCACCAGAATGAAGAGATTTTCCAGCTTCTTCGACTCTGATGGCGGTATAGCTCATTGTCACACAGGCAGGACCCACAACAGAAGTAAACAAGAAAACACTCGTCCCTGGGTGGGCTCGAACCACCATCCTTTCGGTTAACAGCCGAACGCGCTAACCAATTGCGCCACAGAGACCCTGTCTCCGCAGAACCATGAATGAAAAATGGAAGGAAACGCTGGGAGACGTTTGCCAAAACTCCCCATGAAGAAGAGGAGGAGGAGCGGCCATAGTAATAACTCTTCCTGTGATCTGTCAACGGGAGTTTGGGAAACAAAGACAACGACTCTGGTGGGACTCAAACCCACAACCTTTGAATGGCTTTTCTTTGCCCTGCCTAGAAGTGATGGCATGACTCACTTTGAGGAAGCAATCAGAGCTTGATTTTGCCAGTTCTGTAAAAGAGTGAGCTCTCACAGCGTCCGCAATTAAGAATTTTTTTTCCCAATGGAGGGCCACCCATAATGACCGCTGACCCTGATGTGATTTGAACACACAACCTTCTGATCTGGAGTCAGACGCGCTACCGTTGCGCCACGAGGCCTGTGTGCATGTAAGGAGGCAACACTCGGACGTGGACTCTGATGTGCAAACGCTGTGCCGCAAAGTGCGCTGAGAGTACCAACTATGGCGTGAACGCCATCAGGATTGACGTCCCAATGGACGTCGCCAAGCTTCTCCTGGGATTCAACAAGATTACTTTAGTGCCTGTGCAACACTGCCTGAACGATTCCACAGAAGAAGTCCCCAAAAACGCAATTCTAATTGCAACCTGGCTGAGATCACGCAGACTAGAGACAGCTGCAGGGGTCACGAGACAGTCTCGTGACCCCTACAGCTGTTCCTTGAAACCAATCTCATAACAAGTTCAAAATCAAACTCGTTCATACGATCCATATTGACCTTACATGAACAAATTCATTGTCAAAGACATTTTGACGGGTGCGTGCTCACTAATGTTGACGATTGGCAAAGTATTTCTATTCTTCAACGAGCAAACCCCGCTACACTTGCCAGGGATTCGCCATACGTTCCTTAAGGGTTTGTGTGGGCGAGGAGATTTACATGCGGAAGTTCCACAAAATACTCTGAGTTTTCTGTGCTTCCAGAGCCTGTATAGCTCAGTCGGCAGAGCATCAGACTTTTAATCTGAGGGTCCAGGGTTCAAGTCCCTGTTCGGGCGGCGTGTGTTCAAACCTTGTCGGAGCGGCCTGCCATTGTCTCTCTTATATACCTCACTTTGAGGAAACAATGGAAGCTTTTAATCTGAGGGTCCAGCGTTCAAGTCCCTGCGTGAGCTGTGTGTTCAAACTACACAGCGTGACTTATGGCACGCAGCAACCCTTGTCTCTGTTGCACGCCTTACTTTGAGACAAAGAATGCAAAAAGCCAGCTGTCACAAAGATTTCCGCTGACACTTAAGTTCCCTGACCGGGAATCGAACCCTGAATGTTCTGACACCTGAAGATGAGGACCAAGTTGCAAAACGAAGCGAGTCAAAGGCAGAGATTTCAACTGACCCTTAGGTTCCCTGACCGGGAATCGAACCCGGGCCGCGGCGGTGAAAGCGCCGAATCCTAGCCACTAGACCACCAGGGAGACTCTTAAAAGAGGATTGCCTCAGCAAGGGCTTTTTTTCTTGCGTGTCTGAACTGGAGGATGGGAGATTGCATGCCTTCCTCGCGAATAAAACCCCCCACTCGCTCACCCTTCGATAGCTCAGTTGGTAGAGCGGAGGACTGTAGGTCAAAAGCGGTTAGAAATCCTTAGGTCGCTGGTTCAAATCCGGCTCGAAGGAGGGATGTTTTGGCCTAAAAATGTGGCCTATCTGGCGACAATGCAGCTCTCACAGCAGGGAGACCCCCCATTTTAAGAGAGGTCTCAAAACAGGTTTCCCTGACCGGGAATCGAACCCGGGCCGCGGCGGTGAGAGCGCCGAATCCTAGCCACTAGACCACCAGGGAGAGCTTGGCTTCCTCGGCTCGCATTTAGCAGACGCTCTTATCCAGAGCGACTTACAGTAAGTACAGGGACATTCCCCCCGAGGCAAGTAGGGTGAAGTGCCTTGCCCAAGGACACAACGTCATTCGGCAGAGCCAGGGATCGAACCAGCAACCTTCTGATTACTAGTCCGATTCCCTCCGATTCCCTCACCCCTCAGCCACCTGAAGATGAGGACCAAGTTGCAAAACTAAGCGAGTCAAAGGCAGAGATTTCAACTGACCTTTAGGTTCCCTGACCGGGAATCGAACCCGGGCCGCGGCGGTGAAAGCGCCGAATCCTAGCCACTAGACCACCAGGGAGACTTTTAAAAGTGGATTGCCTCAGCAAGGGCTTTTTTTCTTGCGTGTCTGAACTGGAGGATGGGAGATTGCATGCCTTCCTCGCAAATAAAACCTCCCACTCCCTCACCCTTCGATAGCTCAGTTGGTAGAGCGGAGGACTGTAGGTCAAAAGCGGTTAGAAATCCTTAGGTCGCTGGTTCAAATCCGGCTCGAAGGAGGGATGTTTTGGCCTAAAAATGTGGCCTATCTGGCGTCAATGCAGCTCTCACAGCAGGGACACCCCCATTTTAAGAGAGGTCTCAAAACAGGTTTCCCTGACCGGGAATCGAACCCGGGCCGCGGCGGTGAGAGCGCCGAATCCTAGCCACTAGACCACCAGGGAGAGCTTGGCTTCCTCTTGGGCCAAAAAAGGCACCGCTGAGATTTGAACTCAGGATCTCCTGTTTACTAGACAGGCGCTTTGACCAACTAAGCCACAGCGCCTTGCTTAATGCTCCATGACGGGCTCAGGCTGCTGTGTTCTCTTTGGGTAGGTGCTTTGAGCTGGGGTCTACAGCGTCTTTGAAAGACACCTCCGAAGGTTATGCCCAGCATGCAGCAAAGCCTCTCAAGGCACCAGAATGAAGAGATTTTCCAGCTTCTTCGACTCTGATGGCGGTATAGCTCATTGTCACACAGGCAGGACCCACAACAGAAGTAAACAAGAAAACACTCGTCCCTGGGTGGGCTCGAACCACCATCCTTTCGGTTAACAGCCGAACGCGCTAACCAATTGCGCCACAGAGACCCTGTCTCCGCAGAACCATGAATGAAAAATGGAAGGAAACGCTGGGAGACGTTTGCCAAAACTCCCCATGAAGAAGAGGAGGAGGAGCGGCCATAGTAATAACTCTTCCTGTGATCTGTCAACGGGAGTTTGGGAAACAAAGACAACGACTCTGGTGGGACTCAAACCCACAACCTTTGAATGGCTTTTCTTTGCCCTGCCTAGAAGTGATGGCATGACTCACTTTGAGGAAGCAATCAGAGCTTGATTTTGCCAGTTCTGTAAAAGAGTGAGCTCTCACAGCGTCCGCAATTAAGAATTTTTTTTCCCAATGGAGGGCCACCCATAATGACCGCTGACCCTGATGTGATTTGAACACACAACCTTCTGATCTGGAGTCAGACGCGCTACCGTTGCGCCACGAGGCCTGTGTGCATGTAAGGAGGCAACACTCGGACGTGGACTCTGATGTGCAAACGCTGTGCCGCAAAGTGCGCTGAGAGTACCAACTATGGCGTGAACGCCATCAGGATTGACGTCCCAATGGACGTCGCCAAGCTTCTCCTGGGATTCAACAAGATTACTTTAGTGCCTGTGCAACACTGCCTGAACGATTCCACAGAAGAAGTCCCCAAAAACGCAATTCTAATTGCAACCTGGCTGAGATCACGCAGACTAGAGACAGCTGCAGGGGTCACGAGACAGTCTCGTGACCCCTGCAGCTGTTCCTTGAAACCAATCTCATAACAAGTTCAAAATCAAACTCGTTCATACGATCCATATTGACCTTACATGAACAAATTCATTGTCAAAGACATTTTGACGGGTGCGTGCTCACTAATGTTGACGATTGGCAAAGTATTTCTATTCTTCAACGAGCAAACCCCGCTACACTTGCCAGGGATTCGCCATACGTTCCTTAAGGGTTTGTGTGGGCGAGGAGATTTACATGCGGAAGTTCCACAAAATACTCTGAGTTTTCTGTGCTTCCAGAGCCTGTATAGCTCAGTCGGCAGAGCATCAGACTTTTAATCTGAGGGTCCAGGGTTCAAGTCCCTGTTCGGGCGGCGTGTGTTCAAACCTTGTCGGAGCGGCCTGCCATTGTCTCTCTTATATACCTCACTTTGAGGAAACAATGGAAGCTTTTAATCTGAGGGTCCAGCGTTCAAGTCCCTGCGTGAGCTGTGTGTTCAAACTACACAGCGTGACTTATGGCACGCAGCAACCCTTGTCTCTGTTGCACGCCTTACTTTGAGACAAAGAATGCAAAAAGCCAGCTGTCACAAAGATTTCCGCTGACACTTAAGTTCCCTGACCGGGAATCGAACCCTGAATGTTCTGACACCTGAAGATGAGGACCAAGTTGCAAAACTAAGCGAGTCAAAGGCAGAGATTTCAACTGACCCTTAGGTTCCCTGACCGGGAATCGAACCCGGGTGGCGGCGGTGAAAGCGCCGAATCCTAGCCACTAGACCACCAGGGAGACTGTTAAAAGAGGATTGCCTCAGCAAGGGCTTTTTTTCTTGCGTGTCTGAACTGGAGGATGGGAGATTGCATGCCTTCCTCGCAAATAAAACCCCCCACTCGCTCACCCTTCGATAGCTCAGTTGGTAGAGCGGAGGACTGTAGGTCAAAAGCGGTTAGAAATCCTTAGGTCGCTGGTTCAAATCCGGCTCGAAGGAGGGATGTTTTGGCCTAAAAATGTGGCCTATCTGGCGACAATGCAGCTCTCACAGCAGGGAGACCCCCCATTTTAAGAGAGGTCTCAAAACAGGTTTCCCTGACCGGGAATCGAACCCGGGCCGCGGCGGTGAGAGCGCCGAATCCTAGCCACTAGACCACCAGGGAGAGCTTGGCTTCCTCTGCTCGCTGTCAAAGATACATTTTACATTTACATTTAGTCATTTAGCAGACGCTCTTATCCAGAGCGACTTACAGTAAGTACAGGGACATTCCCCCCGAGGCAAGTAGGGTGAAGTGCCTTGCCCAAGGACACAACGTCATTCGGCAGAGCCAGGGATCGAACCAGCAACCTTCTGATTACTAGTCCGATTCCCTCCGATTCCCTCACCCCTCAGCCACCTGAAGATGAGGACCAAGTTGCAAAACTAAGCGAGTCAAAGGCAGAGATTTCAACTGACCCTTAGGTTCCCTGACCGGGAATCGAACCCGGGCCGCGGCGGTGAAAGCGCCGAATCCTAGCCACTAGACCACCAGGGAGACTTTTAAAAGTGGATTGCCTCAGCAAGGGCTTTTTTTCTTGCGTGTCTGAACTGGAGGATGGGAGATTGCATGCCTTCCTCGCAAATAAAACCTCCCACTCCCTCACCCTTCGATAGCTCAGTTGGTAGAGCGGAGGACTGTAGGTCAAAAGCGGTTAGAAATCCTTAGGTCGCTGGTTCAAATCCGGCTCGAAGGAGGAATGTTTTGGCCTAAAAATGTGGCCTCTCTGGCGACAATGCAACAAGGCTGCTCTCACAGAAGGGAGACCCCCATTTTAAGAGAGATCTCAAAACAGGTTTCCCTGACCAGGAATCGAACCCGGGCCGCGGCGGTGAGAGCGCCGAATCCTAGCCACTAGACCACCAGGGAGAGCTTGGCTTCCTCTTGGGCCAAAAAAGGCACCGCTGAGATTTGAACTCAGGATCTCCTGTTTACTAGACAGGCGCTTTGACCAACTAAGCCACGGCGCCTTGCTTAATGCTCCACGACGGGCTCAGGCTGCTGTGTTCTCTTTGGGTAGGTGCTTTGAGCTGGGGTCTACAGCGTCTTTGAAAGACACCTCCGAAGGTTATGCCCAGCATGCAGCAAAGCCTCTCAAGGCACCAGAATGAAGAGATTTTCCAGCTTCTTCGACTCTGATGGCGGTATAGCTCATTGTCACACAGGCAGGACCCACAACAGAAGTAAACAAGAAAACACTCGTCCCTGGGTGGGCTCGAACCACCATCCTTTCGGTTAACAGCCGAACGCGCTAACCAATTGCGCCACAGAGACCCTGTCTCCGCAGAACCATGAATGAAAAATGGAAGGAAACGCTGGGAGACGTTTGCCAAAACTCCCCATGAAGAAGAGGAGGAGGAGCGGCCATAGTAATAACTCTTCCTGTGATCTGTCAACGGGAGTTTGGGAAACAAAGACAACGACTCTGGTGGGACTCAAACCCACAACCTTTGAATGGCTTTTCTTTGCCCTGCCTAGAAGTGATGGCATGACTCACTTTGAGGAAGCAATCAGAGCTTGATTTTGCCAGTTCTGTAAAAGAGTGAGCTCTCACAGCGTCCGCAATTAAGAATTTTTTTTCCCAATGGAGGGCCACCCATAATGACCGCTGACCCCGACGTGATTTGAACACACAACCTTCTGATCTGGAGTCAGACGCGCTACCGTTGCGCCACGAGGCCTGTGTGCATGTAAGGAGGCAACACTCGGACGTGGACTCTGATGTGCAAACGCTGTGCCGCAAAGTGCGCTGAGAGTACCAACTATGGCGTGAACGCCATCAGGATTGACGTCCCAATGGACGTCGCCAAGCTTCTCCTGGGATTCAACAAGATTACTTTAGTGCCTGTGCAACACTGCCTGAACGATTCCACAGAAGAAGTCCCCAAAAACGCAATTCTAATTGCAACCTGGCTGAGATCACGCAGACTAGAGACAGCTGCAGGGGTCACGAGACAGTCTCGTGACCCCTGCAGCTGTTCCTTGAAACCAATCTCATAACAAGTTCAAAATCAAACTCGTTCATACGATCCATATTGACCTTACATGAACAAATTCATTGTCAAAGACATTTTGACGGGTGCGTGCTCACTAATGTTGACGATTGGCAAAGTATTTCTATTCTTCAACGAGCAAACCCCGCTACACTTGCCAGGGATTCGCCATACGTTCCTTAAGGGTTTGTGTGGGCGAGGAGATTTACATGCGGAAGTTCCACAAAATACTCTGAGTTTTCTGTGCTTCCAGAGCCTGTATAGCTCAGTCGGCAGAGCATCAGACTTTTAATCTGAGGGTCCAGGGTTCAAGTCCCTGTTCGGGCGGCGTGTGTTCAAACCTTGTCGGAGCGGCCTGCCACTGTCTCTCTTATATACCTCACTTTGAGGAAACAATGGAAGCTTTTAATCTGAGGGTCCAGCGTTCAAGTCCCTGCGTGAGCTGTGTGTTCAAACTACACAGCGTGACTTATGGCACGCAGCAACCCTTGTCTCTGTTGCACGCCTTACTTTGAGACAAAGAATGCAAAAAGCCAGCTGTCACAAAGATTTCCGCTGACACTTAAGTTCCCTGACCGGGAATCGAACCCTGAATGTTCTGACACCTGAAGATGAGGACCAAGTTGCAAAACTAAGCGAGTCAAAGGCAGAGATTTCAACTGACCCTTAGGTTCCCTGACCGGGAATCGAACCCGGGCCGCGGCGGTGAAAGCGCCGAATCCTAGCCACTAGACCACCAGGGAGACTCTTAAAAGAGGATTGCCTCAGCAAGGGCCTTTTTTCTTGCGTGTCTGAACTGGAGGATGGGAGATTGCATGCCTTCCTCGCAAATAAAACCCCCCACTCGCTCACCCTTCGATAGCTCAGTTGGTAGAGCGGAGGACTGTAGGTCAAAAGCGGTTAGAAATCCTTAGGTCGCTGGTTCAAATCCGGCTCGAAGGAGGGATGTTTTGGCCTAAAAATGTGGCCTATCTGGCGACAATGCAGCTCTCACAGCAGGGAGACCCCCCATTTTAAGAGAGGTCTCAAAACAGGTTTCCCTGACCGGGAATCGAACCCGGGCCGCGGCGGTGAGAGCGCCGAATCCTAGCCACTAGACCACCAGGGAGAGCTTGGCTTCCTCTGCTCGCTGTCAAAGATACATTTTACATTTACATTTAGTCATTTAGCAGACGCTCTTATCCAGAGCGACTTACAGTAAGTACAGGGACATTCCCCCCGAGGCAAGTAGGGTGAAGTGCCTTGCCCAAGGACACAACGTCATTCGGCAGAGCCAGGGATCGAACCAGCAACCTTCTGATTACTAGTCCGATTCCCTCCGATTCCCTCACCCCTCAGCCACCTGAAGATGAGGACCGAGTTGCAAAACTAAGCGAGTCAAAGGCAGAGATTTCAACTGACCCTTAAGTTCCCTGACCGGGAATCGAACCCGGGCCGCGGCGGTGAAAGCGCCGAATCCTAGCCACTAGACCACCAGGGAGACTTTTAAAAGAGGATTGCCTCAGCAAGGGCTTTTTTTCTTGCGTGTCTGAACTGGAGGATGGGAGATTGCATGCCTTCCTCGCAAATAAAACCTCCCACTCCCTCACCCTTCGATAGCTCAGTTGGTAGAGCGGAGGACTGTAGGTCAAAAGCGGTTAGAAATCCTTAGGTCGCTGGTTCAAATCCGGCTCGAAGGCGGAATGTTTTGGCCTAAAAATGTGGCCTCTCTGGCGACAATGCAACAAGGCTGCTCTCACAGAAGGGAGACCCCCATTTTAAGAGAGATCTCAAAACAGGTTTCCCTGACCAGGAATCGAACCCGGGCCGCGGCGGTGAGAGCGCCGAATCCTAGCCACTAGACCACCAGGGAGACTCTTAAAAGAGGATTGCCTCAGCAAGGGCTTTTTTTCTTGCGTGTCTGAACTGGAGGATGGGAGATTGCATGCCTTCCTCGCAAATAAAACCTCCCACTCCCTCACCCTTCGATAGCTCAGTTGGTAGAGCGGAGGACTGTAGGTCAAAAGCGGTTAGAAATCCTTAGGTCGCTGGTTCAAATCCGGCTCGAAGGAGGAATGTTTTGGCCTAAAAATGTGGCCTCTCTGGCGACAATGCAACAAGGCTGCTCTCACAGAAGGGAGACCCCCATTTTAAGAGAGATCTCAAAACAGGTTTCCCTGACCAGGAATCGAACCCGGGCCGCGGCGGTGAGAGCGCCGAATCCTAGCCACTAGACCACCAGGGAGAGCTTGGCTTCCTCTTGGGCCAAAAAAGGCACCGCTGAGATTTGAACTCAGGATCTCCTGTTTACTAGACAGGCGCTTTGACCAACTAAGCCACGGCGCCTTGCTTAATGCTCCACGACGGGCTCAGGCTGCTGTGTTCTCTTTGGGTAGGTGCTTTGAGCTGGGGTCTACAGCATCTTTGAAAGACACCTCCGAAGGTTATGCCCAGCATGCAGCAAAGCCTCTCAAGGCACCAGAATGAAGAGATTTTCCAGCTTCTTCGACTCTGATGGCGGTATAGCTCATTGTCACACAGGCAGGACCCACAACAGAAGTAAACAAGAAAACACTCGTCCCTGGGTGGGCTCGAACCACCATCCTTTCGGTTAACAGCCGAACGCGCTAACCAATTGCGCCACAGAGACCCTGTCTCCGCAGAACCATGAATGAAAAATGGAAGGAAACGCTGGGAGACGTTTGCCAAAACTCCCCATGAAGAAGAGGAGGAGGAGCGGCCATAGTAATAACTCTTCCTGTGATCTGTCAACGGGAGTTTGGGAAACAAAGACAACGACTCTGGTGGGACTCAAACCCACAACCTTTGAATGGCTTTTCTTTGCCCTGCCTAGAAGTGATGGCATGACTCACTTTGAGGAAGCAATCAGAGCTTGATTTTGCCAGTTCTGTAAAAGAGTGAGCTCTCACAGCGTCCGCAATTAAGAATTTTTTTTCCCAATGGAGGGCCACCCATAATGACCGCTGACCCCGACGTGATTTGAACACACAACCTTCTGATCTGGAGTCAGACGCGCTACCGTTGCGCCACGAGGCCTGTGTGCATGTAAGGAGGCAACACTCGGACGTGGACTCTGATGTGCAAACGCTGTGCCGCAAAGTGCGCTGAGAGTACCAACTATGGCGTGAACGCCATCAGGATTGACGTCCCAATGGACGTCGCCAAGCTTCTCCTGGGATTCAACAAGATTACTTTAGTGCCTGTGCAACACTGCCTGAACGATTCCACAGAAGAAGTCCCCAAAAACGCAATTCTAATTGCAACCTGGCTGAGATCACGCAGACTAGAGACAGCTGCAGGGGTCACGAGACAGTCTCGTGACCCCTGCAGCTGTTCCTTGAAACCAATCTCATAACAAGTTCAAAATCAAACTCGTTCATACGATCCATATTGACCTTACATGAACAAATTCATTGTCAAAGACATTTTGACGGGTGCGTGCTCACTAATGTTGACGATTGGCAAAGTATTTCTATTCTTCAACGAGCAAACCCCGCTACACTTGCCAGGGATTCGCCATACGTTCCTTAAGGGTTTGTGTGGGCGAGGAGATTTACATGCGGAAGTTCCACAAAATACTCTGAGTTTTCTGTGCTTCCAGAGCCTGTATAGCTCAGTCGGCAGAGCATCAGACTTTTAATCTGAGGGTCCAGGGTTCAAGTCCCTGTTCGGGCGGCGTGTGTTCAAACCTTGTCGGAGCGGCCTGCCACTGTCTCTCTTATATACCTCACTTTGAGGAAACAATGGAAGCTTTTAATCTGAGGGTCCAGCGTTCAAGTCCCTGCGTGAGCTGTGTGTTCAAACTACACAGCGTGACTTATGGCACGCAGCAACCCTTGTCTCTGTTGCACGCCTTACTTTGAGACAAAGAATGCAAAAAGCCAGCTGTCACAAAGATTTCCGCTGACACTTAAGTTCCCTGACCGGGAATCGAACCCTGAATGTTCTGACACCTGAAGATGAGGACCAAGTTGCAAAACTAAGCGAGTCAAAGGCAGAGATTTCAACTGACCCTTAGGTTCCCTGACCGGGAATCGAACCCGGGCCGCGGCGGTGAAAGCGCCGAATCCTAGCCACTAGACCACCAGGGAGACTCTTAAAAGAGGATTGCCTCAGCAAGGGCCTTTTTTCTTGCGTGTCTGAACTGGAGGATGGGAGATTGCATGCCTTCCTCGCAAATAAAACCCCCCACTCGCTCACCCTTCGATAGCTCAGTTGGTAGAGCGGAGGACTGTAGGTCAAAAGCGGTTAGAAATCCTTAGGTCGCTGGTTCAAATCCGGCTCGAAGGAGGGATGTTTTGGCCTAAAAATGTGGCCTATCTGGCGACAATGCAGCTCTCACAGCAGGGAGACCCCCCATTTTAAGAGAGGTCTCAAAACAGGTTTCCCTGACCGGGAATCGAACCCGGGCCGCGGCGGTGAGAGCGCCGAATCCTAGCCACTAGACCACCAGGGAGAGCTTGGCTTCCTCTGCTCGCTGTCAAAGATACATTTTACATTTACATTTAGTCATTTAGCAGACGCTCTTATCCAGAGCGACTTACAGTAAGTACAGGGACATTCCCCCCGAGGCAAGTAGGGTGAAGTGCCTTGCCCAAGGACACAACGTCATTCGGCAGAGCCAGGGATCGAACCAGCAACCTTCTGATTACTAGTCCGATTCCCTCCGATTCCCTCACCCCTCAGCCACCTGAAGATGAGGACCGAGTTGCAAAACTAAGCGAGTCAAAGGCAGAGATTTCAACTGACCCTTAAGTTCCCTGACCGGGAATCGAACCCGGGCCGCGGCGGTGAAAGCGCCGAATCCTAGCCACTAGACCACCAGGGAGACTTTTAAAAGAGGATTGCCTCAGCAAGGGCTTTTTTTCTTGCGTGTCTGAACTGGAGGATGGGAGATTGCATGCCTTCCTCGCAAATAAAACCTCCCACTCCCTCACCCTTCGATAGCTCAGTTGGTAGAGCGGAGGACTGTAGGTCAAAAGCGGTTAGAAATCCTTAGGTCGCTGGTTCAAATCCGGCTCGAAGGCGGAATGTTTTGGCCTAAAAATGTGGCCTCTCTGGCGACAATGCAACAAGGCTGCTCTCACAGAAGGGAGACCCCCATTTTAAGAGAGATCTCAAAACAGGTTTCCCTGACCAGGAATCGAACCCGGGCCGCGGCGGTGAGAGCGCCGAATCCTAGCCACTAGACCACCAGGGAGACTCTTAAAAGAGGATTGCCTCAGCAAGGGCTTTTTTTCTTGCGTGTCTGAACTGGAGGATGGGAGATTGCATGCCTTCCTCGCAAATAAAACCTCCCACTCCCTCACCCTTCGATAGCTCAGTTGGTAGAGCGGAGGACTGTAGGTCAAAAGCGGTTAGAAATCCTTAGGTCGCTGGTTCAAATCCGGCTCGAAGGAGGAATGTTTTGGCCTAAAAATGTGGCCTCTCTGGCGACAATGCAACAAGGCTGCTCTCACAGAAGGGAGACCCCCATTTTAAGAGAGATCTCAAAACAGGTTTCCCTGACCGGGAATCGAACCCGGGCCGCGGCGGTGAGAGCGCCGAATCCTAGCCACTAGACCACCAGGGAGAGCTTGGCTTCCTCTTGGGCCAAAAAAGGCACCGCTGAGATTTGAACTCAGGATCTCCTGTTTACTAGACAGGCGCTTTGACCAACTAAGCCACGGCGCCTTGCTTAATGCTCCACGACGGGCTCAGGCTGCTGTGTTCTCTTTGGGTAGGTGCTTTGAGCTGGGGTCTACAGCGTCTTTGAAAGACACCTCCGAAGGTTATGCCCAGCATGCAGCAAAGCCTCTCAAGGCACCAGAATGAAGAGATTTTCCAGCTTCTTCGACTCTGATGGCGGTATAGCTCATTGTCACACAGGCAGGACCCACAACAGAAGTAAACAAGAAAACACTCGTCCCTGGGTGGGCTCGAACCACCATCCTTTCGGTTAACAGCCGAACGCGCTAACCAATTGCGCCACAGAGACCCTGTCTCCGCAGAACCATGAATGAAAAATGGAAGGAAACGCTGGGAGACGTTTGCCAAAACTCCCCATGAAGAAGAGGAGGAGGAGCGGCCATAGTAATAACTCTTCCTGTGATCTGTCAACGGGAGTTTGGGAAACAAAGACAACGACTCTGGTGGGACTCAAACCCACAACCTTTGAATGGCTTTTCTTTGCCCTGCCTAGAAGTGATGGCATGACTCACTTTGAGGAAGCAATCAGAGCTTGATTTTGCCAGTTCTGTAAAAGAGTGAGCTCTCACAGCGTCCGCAATTAAGAATTTTTTTTCCCAATGGAGGGCCACCCATAATGACCGCTGACCCCGACGTGATTTGAACACACAACCTTCTGATCTGGAGTCAGACGCGCTACCGTTGCGCCACGAGGCCTGTGTGCATGTAAGGAGGCAACACTCGGACGTGGACTCTGATGTGCAAACGCTGTGCCGCAAAGTGCGCTGAGAGTACCAACTATGGCGTGAACGCCATCAGGATTGACGTCCCAATGGACGTCGCCAAGCTTCTCCTGGGATTCAACAAGATTACTTTAGTGCCTGTGCAACACTGCCTGAACGATTCCACAGAAGAAGTCCCCAAAAACGCAATTCTAATTGCAACCTGGCTGAGATCACGCAGACTAGAGACAGCTGCAGGGGTCACGAGACAGTCTCGTGACCCCTGCAGCTGTTCCTTGAAACCAATCTCATAACAAGTTCAAAATCAAACTCGTTCATACGATCCATATTGACCTTACATGAACAAATTCATTGTCAAAGACATTTTGACGGGTGCGTGCTCACTAATGTTGACGATTGGCAAAGTATTTCTATTCTTCAACGAGCAAACCCCGCTACACTTGCCAGGGATTCGCCATACGTTCCTTAAGGGTTTGTGTGGGCGAGGAGATTTACATGCGGAAGTTCCACAAAATACTCTGAGTTTTCTGTGCTTCCAGAGCCTGTATAGCTCAGTCGGCAGAGCATCAGACTTTTAATCTGAGGGTCCAGGGTTCAAGTCCCTGTTCGGGCGGCGTGTGTTCAAACCTTGTCGGAGCGGCCTGCCACTGTCTCTCTTATATACCTCACTTTGAGGAAACAATGGAAGCTTTTAATCTGAGGGTCCAGCGTTCAAGTCCCTGCGTGAGCTGTGTGTTCAAACTACACAGCGTGACTTATGGCACGCAGCAACCCTTGTCTCTGTTGCACGCCTTACTTTGAGACAAAGAATGCAAAAAGCCAGCTGTCACAAAGATTTCCGCTGACACTTAAGTTCCCTGACCGGGAATCGAACCCTGAATGTTCTGACACCTGAAGATGAGGACCAAGTTGCAAAACGAAGCGAGTCAAAGGCAGAGATTTCAACTGACCCTTAGGTTCCCTGACCGGGAATCGAACCCGGGCCGCGGCGGTGAAAGCGCCGAATCCTAGCCACTAGACCACCAGGGAGACTCTTAAAAGAGGATTGCCTCAGCAAGGGCCTTTTTTCTTGCGTGTCTGAACTGGAGGATGGGAGATTGCATGCCTTCCTCGCAAATAAAACCCCCCACTCGCTCACCCTTCGATAGCTCAGTTGGTAGAGCGGAGGACTGTAGGTCAAAAGCGGTTAGAAATCCTTAGGTCGCTGGTTCAAATCCGGCTCGAAGGAGGGATGTTTTGGCCTAAAAATGTGGCCTATCTGGCGACAATGCAGCTCTCACAGCAGGGAGACCCCCCATTTTAAGAGAGGTCTCAAAACAGGTTTCCCTGACCGGGAATCGAACCCGGGCCGCGGCGGTGAGAGCGCCGAATCCTAGCCACTAGACCACCAGGGAGAGCTTGGCTTCCTCTGCTCGCTGTCAAAGATACATTTTACATTTACATTTAGTCATTTAGCAGACGCTCTTATCCAGAGCGACTTACAGTAAGTACAGGGACATTCCCCCCGAGGCAAGTAGGGTGAAGTGCCTTGCCCAAGGACACAACGTCATTCGGCAGAGCCAGGGATCGAACCAGCAACCTTCTGATTACTAGTCCGATTCCCTCCGATTCCCTCACCCCTCAGCCACCTGAAGATGAGGACCGAGTTGCAAAACTAAGCGAGTCAAAGGCAGAGATTTCAACTGACCCTTAAGTTCCCTGACCGGGAATCGAACCCGGGCCGCGGCGGTGAAAGCGCCGAATCCTAGCCACTAGACCACCAGGGAGACTTTTAAAAGAGGATTGCCTCAGCAAGGGCTTTTTTTCTTGCGTGTCTGAACTGGAGGATGGGAGATTGCATGCCTTCCTCGCAAATAAAACCTCCCACTCCCTCACCCTTCGATAGCTCAGTTGGTAGAGCGGAGGACTGTAGGTCAAAAGCGGTTAGAAATCCTTAGGCCGCTGGTTCAAATCCGGCTCGAAGGAGGAATGTTTTGGCCTAAAAATGTGGCCTCTCTGGCGACAATGCAACAAGGCTGCTCTCACAGAAGGGAGACCCCCATTTTAAGAGAGATCTCAAAACAGGTTTCCCTGACCAGGAATCGAACCCGGGCCGCGGCGGTGAGAGCGCCGAATCCTAGCCACTAGACCACCAGGGAGACTCTTAAAAGAGGATTGCCTCAGCAAGGGCTTTTTTTCTTGCGTGTCTGAACTGGAGGATGGGAGATTGCATGCCTTCCTCGCAAATAAAACCTCCTACTCGCTCACCCTTCGATAGCTCAGTTGGTAGAGCGGAGGACTGTAGGTCAAAAGCGGTTAGAAATCCTTAGGTCGCTGGTTCAAATCCGGCTCGAAGGAGGGATGTTTTGGCCTAAAAATGTGGCCTATCTGGCGTCAATGCAGCTCTCACAGCAGGGACACCCCCATTTTAAGAGAGGTCTCAAAACAGGTTTCCCTGACCGGGAATCGAACCCGGGCCGCGGCGGTGAGAGCGCCGAATCCTAGCCACTAGACCACCAGGGAGAGCTTGGCTTCCTCTTGGGCCAAAAAAGGCACCGCTGAGATTTGAACTCAGGATCTCCTGTTTACTAGACAGGCGCTTTGACCAACTAAGCCACGGCGCCTTGCTTAATGCTCCACGACGGGCTCAGGCTGCTGTGTTCTCTTTGGGTAGGTGCTTTGAGCTGGGGTCTACAGCGTCTTTGAAAGACACCTCCGAAGGTTATGCCCAGCATGCAGCAAAGCCTCTCAAGGCACCAGAATGAAGAGATTTTCCAGCTTCTTCGACTCTGATGGCGGTATAGCTCATTGTCACACAGGCAGGACCCACAACAGAAGTAAACAAGAAAACACTCGTCCCTGGGTGGGCTCGAACCACCATCCTTTCGGTTAACAGCCGAACGCGCTAACCAATTGCGCCACAGAGACCCTGTCTCCGCAGAACCATGAATGAAAAATGGAAGGAAACGCTGGGAGACGTTTGCCAAAACTCCCCATGAAGAAGAGGAGGAGGAGCGGCCATAGTAATAACTCTTCCTGTGATCTGTCAACGGGAGTTTGGGAAACAAAGACAACGACTCTGGTGGGACTCAAACCCACAACCTTTGAATGGCTTTTCTTTGCCCTGCCTAGAAGTGATGGCATGACTCACTTTGAGGAAGCAATCAGAGCTTGATTTTGCCAGTTCTGTAAAAGAGTGAGCTCTCACAGCGTCCGCAATTAAGAATTTTTTTTCCCAATGGAGGGCCACCCATAATGACCGCTGACCCTGACGTGATTTGAACACACAACCTTCTGATCTGGAGTCAGACGCGCTACCGTTGCGCCACGAGGCCTGTGTGCATGTAAGGAGGCAACACTCGGACGTGGACTCTGATGTGCAAACGCTGTGCCGCAAAGTGCGCTGAGAGTACCAACTATGGCGTGAACGCCATCAGGATTGACGTCCCAATGGACGTCGCCAAGCTTCTCCTGGGATTCAACAAGATTACTTTAGTGCCTGTGCAACACTGCCTGAACGATTCCACAGAAGAAGTCCCCAAAAACGCAATTCTAATTGCAACCTGGCTGAGATCACGCAGACTAGAGACAGCTGCAGGGGTCACGAGACAGTCTCGTGACCCCTGCAGCTGTTCCTTGAAACCAATCTCATAACAAGTTCAAAATCAAACTCGTTCATACGATCCATATTGACCTTACATGAACAAATTCATTGTCAAAGACATTTTGACGGGTGCGTGCTCACTAATGTTGACGATTGGCAAAGTATTTCTATTCTTCAACGAGCAAACCCCGCTACACTTGCCAGGGATTCGCCATACGTTCCTTAAGGGTTTGTGTGGGCGAGGAGATTTACATGCGGAAGTTCCACAAAATACTCTGAGTTTTCTGTGCTTCCAGAGCCTGTATAGCTCAGTCGGCAGAGCATCAGACTTTTAATCTGAGGGTCCAGGGTTCAAGTCCCTGTTCGGGCGGCGTGTGTTCAAACCTTGTCGGAGCGGCCTGCCACTGTCTCTCTTATATACCTCACTTTGAGGAAACAATGGAAGCTTTTAATCTGAGGGTCCAGCGTTCAAGTCCCTGCGTGAGCTGTGTGTTCAAACTACACAGCGTGACTTATGGCACGCAGCAACCCTTGTCTCTGTTGCACGCCTTACTTTGAGACAAAGAATGCAAAAAGCCAGCTGTCACAAAGATTTCCGCTGACACTTAAGTTCCCTGACCGGGAATCGAACCCTGAATGTTCTGACACCTGAAGATGAGGACCAAGTTGCAAAACGAAGCGAGTCAAAGGCAGAGATTTCAACTGACCCTTAGGTTCCCTGACCGGGAATCGAACCCGGGCCGCGGCGGTGAAAGCGCCGAATCCTAGCCACTAGACCACCAGGGAGACTCTTAAAAGAGGATTGCCTCAGCAAGGGCTTTTTTTCTTGCGTGTCTGAACTGGAGGATGGGAGATTGCATGCCTTCCTCGCAAATAAAACCCCCCACTCGCTCACCCTTCGATAGCTCAGTTGGTAGAGCGGAGGACTGTAGGTCAAAAGCGGTTAGAAATCCTTAGGTCGCTGGTTCAAATCCGGCTCGAAGGAGGGATGTTTTGGCCTAAAAATGTGGCCTATCTGGCGACAATGCAGCTCTCACAGCAGGGAGACCCCCCCATTTTAAGAGAGGTCTCAAAACAGGTTTCCCTGACCGGGAATCGAACCCGGGCCGCGGCGGTGAGAGCGCCGAATCCTAGCCACTAGACCACCAGGGAGAGCTTGGCTTCCTCTGCTCGCTGTCAAAGATACATTTTACATTTACATTTAGTCATTTAGCAGACGCTCTTATCCAGAGCGACTTACAGTAAGTACAGGGACATTCCCCCCGAGGCAAGTAGGGTGAAGTGCCTTGCCCAAGGACACAACGTCATTCGGCAGAGCCAGGGATCGAACCAGCAACCTTCTGATTACTAGTCCGATTCCCTCCGATTCCCTCACCCCTCAGCCACCTGAAGATGAGGACCGAGTTGCAAAACTAAGCGAGTCAAAGGCAGAGATTTCAACTGACCCTTAAGTTCCCTGACCGGGAATCGAACCCGGGCCGCGGCGGTGAAAGCGCCGAATCCTAGCCACTAGACCACCAGGGAGACTTTTAAAAGAGGATTGCCTCAGCAAGGGCTTTTTTTCTTGCGTGTCTGAACTGGAGGATGGGAGATTGCATGCCTTCCTCGCAAATAAAACCTCCCACTCCCTCACCCTTCGATAGCTCAGTTGGTAGAGCGGAGGACTGTAGGTCAAAAGCGGTTAGAAATCCTTAGGTCGCTGGTTCAAATCCGGCTCGAAGGCGGAATGTTTTGGCCTAAAAATGTGGCCTCTCTGGCGACAATGCAACAAGGCTGCTCTCACAGAAGGGAGACCCCCATTTTAAGAGAGATCTCAAAACAGGTTTCCCTGACCAGGAATCGAACCCGGGCCGCGGCGGTGAGAGCGCCGAATCCTAGCCACTAGACCACCAGGGAGACTCTTAAAAGAGGATTGCCTCAGCAAGGGCTTTTTTTCTTGCGTGTCTGAACTGGAGGATGGGAGATTGCATGCCTTCCTCGCAAATAAAACCTCCCACTCCCTCACCCTTCGATAGCTCAGTTGGTAGAGCGGAGGACTGTAGGTCAAAAGCGGTTAGAAATCCTTAGGTCGCTGGTTCAAATCCGGCTCGAAGGAGGAATGTTTTGGCCTAAAAATGTGGCCTCTCTGGCGACAATGCAACAAGGCTGCTCTCACAGAAGGGAGACCCCCATTTTAAGAGAGATCTCAAAACAGGTTTCCCTGACCAGGAATCGAACCCGGGCCGCGGCGGTGAGAGCGCCGAATCCTAGCCACTAGACCACCAGGGAGAGCTTGGCTTCCTCTTGGGCCAAAAAAGGCACCGCTGAGATTTGAACTCAGGATCTCCTGTTTACTAGACAGGCGCTTTGACCAACTAAGCCACGGCGCCTTGCTTAATGCTCCACGACGGGCTCAGGCTGCTGTGTTCTCTTTGGGTAGGTGCTTTGAGCTGGGGTCTACAGCGTCTTTGAAAGACACCTCCGAAGGTTATGCCCAGCATGCAGCAAAGCCTCTCAAGGCACCAGAATGAAGAGATTTTCCAGCTTCTTCGACTCTGATGGCGGTATAGCTCATTGTCACACAGGCAGGACCCACAACAGAAGTAAACAAGAAAACACTCGTCCCTGGGTGGGCTCGAACCACCATCCTTTCGGTTAACAGCCGAACGCGCTAACCAATTGCGCCACAGAGACCCTGTCTCCGCAGAACCATGAATGAAAAATGGAAGGAAACGCTGGGAGACGTTTGCCAAAACTCCCCATGAAGAAGAGGAGGAGGAGCGGCCATAGTAATAACTCTTCCTGTGATCTGTCAACGGGAGTTTGGGAAACAAAGACAACGACTCTGGTGGGACTCAAACCCACAACCTTTGAATGGCTTTTCTTTGCCCTGCCTAGAAGTGATGGCATGACTCACTTTGAGGAAGCAATCAGAGCTTGATTTTGCCAGTTCTGTAAAAGAGTGAGCTCTCACAGCGTCCGCAATTAAGAATTTTTTTTCCCAATGGAGGGCCACCCATAATGACCGCTGACCCCGACGTGATTTGAACACACAACCTTCTGATCTGGAGTCAGACGCGCTACCGTTGCGCCACGAGGCCTGTGTGCATGTAAGGAGGCAACACTCGGACGTGGACTCTGATGTGCAAACGCTGTGCCGCAAAGTGCGCTGAGAGTACCAACTATGGCGTGAACGCCATCAGGATTGACGTCCCAATGGACGTCGCCAAGCTTCTCCTGGGATTCAACAAGATTACTTTAGTGCCTGTGCAACACTGCCTGAACGATTCCACAGAAGAAGTCCCCAAAAACGCAATTCTAATTGCAACCTGGCTGAGATCACGCAGACTAGAGACAGCTGCAGGGGTCACGAGACAGTCTCGTGACCCCTGCAGCTGTTCCTTGAAACCAATCTCATAACAAGTTCAAAATCAAACTCGTTCATACGATCCATATTGACCTTACATGAACAAATTCATTGTCAAAGACATTTTGACGGGTGCGTGCTCACTAATGTTGACGATTGGCAAAGTATTTCTATTCTTCAACGAGCAAACCCCGCTACACTTGCCAGGGATTCGCCATACGTTCCTTAAGGGTTTGTGTGGGCGAGGAGATTTACATGCGGAAGTTCCACAAAATACTCTGAGTTTTCTGTGCTTCCAGAGCCTGTATAGCTCAGTCGGCAGAGCATCAGACTTTTAATCTGAGGGTCCAGGGTTCAAGTCCCTGTTCGGGCGGCGTGTGTTCAAACCTTGTCGGAGCGGCCTGCCACTGTCTCTCTTATATACCTCACTTTGAGGAAACAATGGAAGCTTTTAATCTGAGGGTCCAGCGTTCAAGTCCCTGCGTGAGCTGTGTGTTCAAACTACACAGCGTGACTTATGGCACGCAGCAACCCTTGTCTCTGTTGCACGCCTTACTTTGAGACAAAGAATGCAAAAAGCCAGCTGTCACAAAGATTTCCGCTGACACTTAAGTTCCCTGA
This sequence comes from Osmerus mordax, assembly GCF_038355195.1. NCBI lineage: Eukaryota > Metazoa > Chordata > Actinopteri > Osmeriformes > Osmeridae > Osmerus > Osmerus mordax. Next base: position 9,143,910 of record NC_090074.1, read on the forward strand.
CCGGGAATCGAACCCTGAATGTTCTGACACCTGAAGATGAGGACCAAGTTGCAAAACGAAGCGAGTCAAAGGCAGAGATTTCAACTGACCCTTAGGTTCCCTGACCGGGAATCGAACCCGGGCCGCGGCGGTGAAAGCGCCGAATCCTAGCCACTAGACCACCAGGGAGACTCTTAAAAGAGGATTGCCTCAGCAAGGGCTTTTTTTCTTGCGTGTCTGAACTGGAGGATGGGAGATTGCATGCCTTCCTCGCAAATAAAACCCCCCACTCGCTCACCCTTCGATAGCTCAGTTGGTAGAGCGGAGGACTGTAGGTCAAAAGCGGTTAGAAATCCTTAGGTCGCTGGTTCAAATCCGGCTCGAAGGAGGGATGTTTTGGCCTAAAAATGTGGCCTATCTGGCGACAATGCAGCTCTCACAGCAGGGAGACCCCCCATTTTAAGAGAGGTCTCAAAACAGGTTTCCCTGACCGGGAATCGAATCCGGGCCGCGGCGGTGAGAGCGCCGAATCCTAGCCACTAGACCACCAGGGAGAGCTTGGCTTCCTCTGCTCGCTGTCAAAGATACATTTTACATTTACATTTAGTCATTTAGCAGACGCTCTTATCCAGAGCGACTTACAGTAAGTACAGGGACATTCCCCCCGAGGCAAGTAGGGTGAAGTGCCTTGCCCAAGGACACAACGTCATTCGGCAGAGCCAGGGATCGAACCAGCAACCTTCTGATTACTAGTCCGATTCCCTCCGATTCCCTCACCCCTCAGCCACCTGAAGATGAGGACCGAGTTGCAAAACTAAGCGAGTCAAAGGCAGAGATTTCAACTGACCCTTAAGTTCCCTGACCGGGAATCGAACCCGGGCCGCGGCGGTGAAAGCGCCGAATCCTAGCCACTAGACCACCAGGGAGACTTTTAAAAGAGGATTGCCTCAGCAAGGGCTTTTTTTCTTGCGTGTCTGAACTGGAGGATGGGAGATTGCATGCCTTCCTCGCAAATAAAACCTCCCACTCCCTCACCCTTCGATAGCTCAGTTGGTAGAGCGGAGGACTGTAGGTCAAAAGCGGTTAGAAATCCTTAGGTCGCTGGTTCAAATCCGGCTCGAAGGCGGAATGTTTTGGCCTAAAAATGTGGCCTCTCTGGCGACAATGCAACAAGGCTGCTCTCACAGAAGGGAGACCCCCATTTTAAGAGAGATCTCAAAACAGGTTTCCCTGACCAGGAATCGAACCCGGGCCGCGGCGGTGAGAGCGCCGAATCCTAGCCACTAGACCACCAGGGAGACTCTTAAAAGAGGATTGCCTCAGCAAGGGCTTTTTTTCTTGCGTGTCTGAACTGGAGGATGGGAGATTGCATGCCTTCCTCGCAAATAAAACCTCCCACTCCCTCACCCTTCGATAGCTCAGTTGGTAGAGCGGAGGACTGTAGGTCAAAAGCGGTTAGAAATCCTTAGGTCGCTGGTTCAAATCCGGCTCGAAGGAGGAATGTTTTGGCCTAAAAATGTGGCCTCTCTGGCGACAATGCAACAAGGCTGCTCTCACAGAAGGGAGACCCCCATTTTAAGAGAGATCTCAAAACAGGTTTCCCTGACCAGGAATCGAACCCGGGCCGCGGCGGTGAGAGCGCCGAATCCTAGCCACTAGACCACCAGGGAGAGCTTGGCTTCCTCTTGGGCCAAAAAAGGCACCGTTGAGATTTGAACTCAGGATCTCCTGTTTACTAGACAGGCGCTTTGACCAACTAAGCCACGGCGCCTTGCTTAATGCTCCACGACGGGCTCAGGCTGCTGTGTTCTCTTTGGGTAGGTGCTTTGAGCTGGGGTCTACAGCGTCTTTGAAAGACACCTCCGAAGGTTATGCCCAGCATGCAGCAAAGCCTCTCAAGGCACCAGAATGAAGAGATTTTCCAGCTTCTTCGACTCTGATGGCGGTATAGCTCATTGTCACACAGGCAGGACCCACAACAGAAGTAAACAAGAAAACACTCGTCCCTGGGTGGGCTCGAACCACCATCCTTTCGGTTAACAGCCGAACGCGCTAACCAATTGCGCCACAGAGACCCTGTCTCCGCAGAACCATGAATGAAAAATGGAAGGAAACGCTGGGAGACGTTTGCCAAAACTCCCCATGAAGAAGAGGAGGAGGAGCGGCCATAGTAATAACTCTTCCTGTGATCTGTCAACGGGAGTTTGGGAAACAAAGACAACGACTCTGGTGGGACTCAAACCCACAACCTTTGAATGGCTTTTCTTTGCCCTGCCTAGAAGTGATGGCATGACTCACTTTGAGGAAGCAATCAGAGCTTGATTTTGCCAGTTCTGTAAAAGAGTGAGCTCTCACAGCGTCCGCAATTAAGAATTTTTTTTCCCAATGGAGGGCCACCCATAATGACCGCTGACCCCGACGTGATTTGAACACACAACCTTCTGATCTGGAGTCAGACGCGCTACCGTTGCGCCACGAGGCCTGTGTGCATGTAAGGAGGCAACACTCGGACGTGGACTCTGATGTGCAAACGCTGTGCCGCAAAGTGCGCTGAGAGTACCAACTATGGCGTGAACGCCATCAGGATTGACGTCCCAATGGACGTCGCCAAGCTTCTCCTGGGATTCAACAAGATTACTTTAGTGCCTGTGCAACACTGCCTGAACGATTCCACAGAAGAAGTCCCCAAAAACGCAATTCTAATTGCAACCTGGCTGAGATCACGCAGACTAGAGACAGCTGCAGGGGTCACGAGACAGTCTCGTGACCCCTGCAGCTGTTCCTTGAAACCAATCTCATAACAAGTTCAAAATCAAACTCGTTCATACGATCCATATTGACCTTACATGAACAAATTCATTGTCAAAGACATTTTGACGGGTGCGTGCTCACTAATGTTGACGATTGGCAAAGTATTTCTATTCTTCAACGAGCAAACCCCGCTACACTTGCCAGGGATTCGCCATACGTTCCTTAAGGGTTTGTGTGGGCGAGGAGATTTACATGCGGAAGTTCCACAAAATACTCTGAGTTTTCTGTGCTTCCAGAGCCTGTATAGCTCAGTCGGCAGAGCATCAGACTTTTAATCTGAGGGTCCAGGGTTCAAGTCCCTGTTCGGGCGGCGTGTGTTCAAACCTTGTCGGAGCGGCCTGCCACTGTCTCTCTTATATACCTCACTTTGAGGAAACAATGGAAGCTTTTAATCTGAGGGTCCAGCGTTCAAGTCCCTGCGTGAGCTGTGTGTTCAAACTACACAGCGTGACTTATGGCACGCAGCAACCCTTGTCTCTGTTGCACGCCTTACTTTGAGACAAAGAATGCAAAAAGCCAGCTGTCACAAAGATTTCCGCTGACACTTAAGTTCCCTGACCGGGAATCGAACCCTGAATGTTCTGACACCTGAAGATGAGGACCAAGTTGCAAAACTAAGCGAGTCAAAGGCAGAGATTTCAACTGACCCTTAGGTTCCCTGACCGGGAATCGAACCCGGGCCGCGGCGGTGAAAGCGCCGAATCCTAGCCACTAGACCACCAGGGAGACTCTTAAAAGAGGATTGCCTCAGCAAGGGCCTTTTTTCTTGCGTGTCTGAACTGGAGGATGGGAGATTGCATGCCTTCCTCGCAAATAAAACCCCCCACTCGCTCACCCTTCGATAGCTCAGTTGGTAGAGCGGAGGACTGTAGGTCAAAAGCGGTTAGAAATCCTTAGGTCGCTGGTTCAAATCCGGCTCGAAGGAGGGATGTTTTGGCCTAAAAATGTGGCCTATCTGGCGACAATGCAGCTCTCACAGCAGGGAGACCCCCCATTTTAAGAGAGGTCTCAAAACAGGTTTCCCTGACCGGGAATCGAACCCGGGCCGCGGCGGTGAGAGCGCCGAATCCTAGCCACTAGACCACCAGGGAGAGCTTGGCTTCCTCTGCTCGCTGTCAAAGATACATTTTACATTTACATTTAGTCATTTAGCAGACGCTCTTATCCAGAGCGACTTACAGTAAGTACAGGGACATTCCCCCCGAGGCAAGTAGGGTGAAGTGCCTTGCCCAAGGACACAACGTCATTCGGCAGAGCCAGGGATCGAACCAGCAACCTTCTGATTACTAGTCCGATTCCCTCCGATTCCCTCACCCCTCAGCCACCTGAAGATGAGGACCGAGTTGCAAAACTAAGCGAGTCAAAGGCAGAGATTTCAACTGACCCTTAAGTTCCCTGACCGGGAATCGAACCCGGGCCGCGGCGGTGAAAGCGCCGAATCCTAGCCACTAGACCACCAGGGAGACTTTTAAAAGAGGATTGCCTCAGCAAGGGCTTTTTTTCTTGCGTGTCTGAACTGGAGGATGGGAGATTGCATGCCTTCCTCGCAAATAAAACCTCCCACTCCCTCACCCTTCGATAGCTCAGTTGGTAGAGCGGAGGACTGTAGGTCAAAAGCGGTTAGAAATCCTTAGGCCGCTGGTTCAAATCCGGCTCGAAGGAGGAATGTTTTGGCCTAAAAATGTGGCCTCTCTGGCGACAATGCAACAAGGCTGCTCTCACAGAAGGGAGACCCCCATTTTAAGAGAGATCTCAAAACAGGTTTCCCTGACCAGGAATCGAACCCGGGCCGCGGCGGTGAGAGCGCCGAATCCTAGCCACTAGACCACCAGGGAGACTCTTAAAAGAGGATTGCCTCAGCAAGGGCTTTTTTTCTTGCGTGTCTGAACTGGAGGATGGGAGATTGCATGCCTTCCTCGCAAATAAAACCTCCTACTCGCTCACCCTTCGATAGCTCAGTTGGTAGAGCGGAGGACTGTAGGTCAAAAGCGGTTAGAAATCCTTAGGTCGCTGGTTCAAATCCGGCTCGAAGGAGGGATGTTTTGGCCTAAAAATGTGGCCTATCTGGCGTCAATGCAGCTCTCACAGCAGGGACACCCCCATTTTAAGAGAGGTCTCAAAACAGGTTTCCCTGACCGGGAATCGAACCCGGGCCGCGGCGGTGAGAGCGCCGAATCCTAGCCACTAGACCACCAGGGAGAGCTTGGCTTCCTCTTGGGCCAAAAAAGGCACCGCTGAGATTTGAACTCAGGATCTCCTGTTTACTAGACAGGCGCTTTGACCAACTAAGCCACGGCGCCTTGCTTAATGCTCCACGACGGGCTCAGGCTGCTGTGTTCTCTTTGGGTAGGTGCTTTGAGCTGGGGTCTACAGCGTCTTTGAAAGACACCTCCGAAGGTTATGCCCAGCATGCAGCAAAGCCTCTCAAGGCACCAGAATGAAGAGATTTTCCAGCTTCTTCGACTCTGATGGCGGTATAGCTCATTGTCACACAGGCAGGACCCACAACAGAAGTAAACAAGAAAACACTCGTCCCTGGGTGGGCTCGAACCACCATCCTTTCGGTTAACAGCCGAACGCGCTAACCAATTGCGCCACAGAGACCCTGTCTCCGCAGAACCATGAATGAAAAATGGAAGGAAACGCTGGGAGACGTTTGCCAAAACTCCCCATGAAGAAGAGGAGGAGGAGCGGCCATAGTAATAACTCTTCCTGTGATCTGTCAACGGGAGTTTGGGAAACAAAGACAACGACTCTGGTGGGACTCAAACCCACAACCTTTGAATGGCTTTTCTTTGCCCTGCCTAGAAGTGATGGCATGACTCACTTTGAGGAAGCAATCAGAGCTTGATTTTGCCAGTTCTGTAAAAGAGTGAGCTCTCACAGCGTCCGCAATTAAGAATTTTTTTTCCCAATGGAGGGCCACCCATAATGACCGCTGACCCTGATGTGATTTGAACACACAACCTTCTGATCTGGAGTCAGACGCGCTACCGTTGCGCCACGAGGCCTGTGTGCATGTAAGGAGGCAACACTCGGACGTGGACTCTGATGTGCAAACGCTGTGCCGCAAAGTGCGCTGAGAGTACCAACTATGGCGTGAACGCCATCAGGATTGACGTCCCAATGGACGTCGCCAAGCTTCTCCTGGGATTCAACAAGATTACTTTAGTGCCTGTGCAACACTGCCTGAACGATTCCACAGAAGAAGTCCCCAAAAACGCAATTCTAATTGCAACCTGGCTGAGATCACGCAGACTAGAGACAGCTGCAGGGGTCACGAGACAGTCTCGTGACCCCTGCAGCTGTTCCTTGAAACCAATCTCATAACAAGTTCAAAATCAAACTCGTTCATACGATCCATATTGACCTTACATGAACAAATTCATTGTCAAAGACATTTTGACGGGTGCGTGCTCACTAATGTTGACGATTGGCAAAGTATTTCTATTCTTCAACGAGCAAACCCCGCTACACTTGCCAGGGATTCGCCATACGTTCCTTAAGGGTTTGTGTGGGCGAGGAGATTTACATGCGGAAGTTCCACAAAATACTCTGAGTTTTCTGTGCTTCCAGAGCCTGTATAGCTCAGTCGGCAGAGCATCAGACTTTTAATCTGAGGGTCCAGGGTTCAAGTCCCTGTTCGGGCGGCGTGTGTTCAAACCTTGTCGGAGCGGCCTGCCACTGTCTCTCTTATATACCTCACTTTGAGGAAACAATGGAAGCTTTTAATCTGAGGGTCCAGCGTTCAAGTCCCTGCGTGAGCTGTGTGTTCAAACTACACAGCGTGACTTATGGCACGCAGCAACCCTTGTCTCTGTTGCACGCCTTACTTTGAGACAAAGAATGCAAAAAGCCAGCTGTCACAAAGATTTCCGCTGACACTTAAGTTCCCTGACCGGGAATCGAACCCTGAATGTTCTGACACCTGAAGATGAGGACCAAGTTGCAAAACGAAGCGAGTCAAAGGCAGAGATTTCAACTGACCCTTAGGTTCCCTGACCGGGAATCGAACCCGGGCCGCGGCGGTGAAAGCGCCGAATCCTAGCCACTAGACCACCAGGGAGACTCTTAAAAGAGGATTGCCTCAGCAAGGGCCTTTTTTCTTGCGTGTCTGAACTGGAGGATGGGAGATTGCATGCCTTCCTCGCAAATAAAACCCCCCACTCGCTCACCCTTCGATAGCTCAGTTGGTAGAGCGGAGGACTGTAGGTCAAAAGCGGTTAGAAATCCTTAGGTCGCTGGTTCAAATCCGGCTCGAAGGAGGGATGTTTTGGCCTAAAAATGTGGCCTATCTGGCGACAATGCAGCTCTCACAGCAGGGAGACCCCCCATTTTAAGAGAGGTCTCAAAACAGGTTTCCCTGACCGGGAATCGAACCCGGGCCGCGGCGGTGAGAGCGCCGAATCCTAGCCACTAGACCACCAGGGAGAGCTTGGCTTCCTCTGCTCGCTGTCAAAGATACATTTTACATTTACATTTAGTCATTTAGCAGACGCTCTTATCCAGAGCGACTTACAGTAAGTACAGGGACATTCCCCCCGAGGCAAGTAGGGTGAAGTGCCTTGCCCAAGGACACAACGTCATTCGGCAGAGCCAGGGATCGAACCAGCAACCTTCTGATTACTAGTCCGATTCCCTCCGATTCCCTCACCCCTCAGCCACCTGAAGATGAGGACCGAGTTGCAAAACTAAGCGAGTCAAAGGCAGAGATTTCAACTGACCCTTAAGTTCCCTGACCGGGAATCGAACCCGGGCCGCGGCGGTGAAAGCGCCGAATCCTAGCCACTAGACCACCAGGGAGACTTTTAAAAGAGGATTGCCTCAGCAAGGGCTTTTTTTCTTGCGTGTCTGAACTGGAGGATGGGAGATTGCATGCCTTCCTCGCAAATAAAACCTCCCACTCCCTCACCCTTCGATAGCTCAGTTGGTAGAGCGGAGGACTGTAGGTCAAAAGCGGTTAGAAATCCTTAGGTCGCTGGTTCAAATCCGGCTCGAAGGCGGAATGTTTTGGCCTAAAAATGTGGCCTCTCTGGCGACAATGCAACAAGGCTGCTCTCACAGAAGGGAGACCCCCATTTTAAGAGAGATCTCAAAACAGGTTTCCCTGACCAGGAATCGAACCCGGGCCGCGGCGGTGAGAGCGCCGAATCCTAGCCACTAGACCACCAGGGAGACTCTTAAAAGAGGATTGCCTCAGCAAGGGCTTTTTTTCTTGCGTGTCTGAACTGGAGGATGGGAGATTGCATGCCTTCCTCGCAAATAAAACCTCCCACTCCCTCACCCTTCGATAGCTCAGTTGGTAGAGCGGAGGACTGTAGGTCAAAAGCGGTTAGAAATCCTTAGGTCGCTGGTTCAAATCCGGCTCGAAGGAGGAATGTTTTGGCCTAAAAATGTGGCCTCTCTGGCGACAATGCAACAAGGCTGCTCTCACAGAAGGGAGACCCCCATTTTAAGAGAGATCTCAAAACAGGTTTCCCTGACCAGGAATCGAACCCGGGCCGCGGCGGTGAGAGCGCCGAATCCTAGCCACTAGACCACCAGGGAGAGCTTGGCTTCCTCTTGGGCCAAAAAAGGCACCGCTGAGATTTGAACTCAGGATCTCCTGTTTACTAGACAGGCGCTTTGACCAACTAAGCCACGGCGCCTTGCTTAATGCTCCACGACGGGCTCAGGCTGCTGTGTTCTCTTTGGGTAGGTGCTTTGAGCTGGGGTCTACAGCGTCTTTGAAAGACACCTCCGAAGGTTATGCCCAGCATGCAGCAAAGCCTCTCAAGGCACCAGAATGAAGAGATTTTCCAGCTTCTTCGACTCTGATGGCGGTATAGCTCATTGTCACACAGGCAGGACCCACAACAGAAGTAAACAAGAAAACACTCGTCCCTGGGTGGGCTCGAACCACCATCCTTTCGGTTAACAGCCGAACGCGCTAACCAATTGCGCCACAGAGACCCTGTCTCCGCAGAACCATGAATGAAAAATGGAAGGAAACGCTGGGAGACGTTTGCCAAAACTCCCCATGAAGAAGAGGAGGAGGAGCGGCCATAGTAATAACTCTTCCTGTGATCTGTCAACGGGAGTTTGGGAAACAAAGACAACGACTCTGGTGGGACTCAAACCCACAACCTTTGAATGGCTTTTCTTTGCCCTGCCTAGAAGTGATGGCATGACTCACTTTGAGGAAGCAATCAGAGCTTGATTTTGCCAGTTCTGTAAAAGAGTGAGCTCTCACAGCGTCCGCAATTAAGAATTTTTTTTCCCAATGGAGGGCCACCCATAATGACCGCTGACCCCGACGTGATTTGAACACACAACCTTCTGATCTGGAGTCAGACGCGCTACCGTTGCGCCACGAGGCCTGTGTGCATGTAAGGAGGCAACACTCGGACGTGGACTCTGATGTGCAAACGCTGTGCCGCAAAGTGCGCTGAGAGTACCAACTATGGCGTGAACGCCATCAGGATTGACGTCCCAATGGACGTCGCCAAGCTTCTCCTGGGATTCAACAAGATTACTTTAGTGCCTGTGCAACACTGCCTGAACGATTCCACAGAAGAAGTCCCCAAAAACGCAATTCTAATTGCAACCTGGCTGAGATCACGCAGACTAGAGACAGCTGCAGGGGTCACGAGACAGTCTCGTGACCCCTGCAGCTGTTCCTTGAAACCAATCTCATAACAAGTTCAAAATCAAACTCGTTCATACGATCCATATTGACCTTACATGAACAAATTCATTGTCAAAGACATTTTGACGGGTGCGTGCTCACTAATGTTGACGATTGGCAAAGTATTTCTATTCTTCAACGAGCAAACCCCGCTACACTTGCCAGGGATTCGCCATACGTTCCTTAAGGGTTTGTGTGGGCGAGGAGATTTACATGCGGAAGTTCCACAAAATACTCTGAGTTTTCTGTGCTTCCAGAGCCTGTATAGCTCAGTCGGCAGAGCATCAGACTTTTAATCTGAGGGTCCAGGGTTCAAGTCCCTGTTCGGGCGGCGTGTGTTCAAACCTTGTCGGAGCGGCCTGCCACTGTCTCTCTTATATACCTCACTTTGAGGAAACAATGGAAGCTTTTAATCTGAGGGTCCAGCGTTCAAGTCCCTGCGTGAGCTGTGTGTTCAAACTACACAGCGTGACTTATGGCACGCAGCAACCCTTGTCTCTGTTGCACGCCTTACTTTGAGACAAAGAATGCAAAAAGCCAGCTGTCACAAAGATTTCCGCTGACACTTAAGTTCCCTGACCGGGAATCGAACCCTGAATGTTCTGACACCTGAAGATGAGGACCAAGTTGCAAAACTAAGCGAGTCAAAGGCAGAGATTTCAACTGACCCTTAGGTTCCCTGACCGGGAATCGAACCCGGGCCGCGGCGGTGAAAGCGCCGAATCCTAGCCACTAGACCACCAGGGAGACTCTTAAAAGAGGATTGCCTCAGCAAGGGCCTTTTTTCTTGCGTGTCTGAACTGGAGGATGGGAGATTGCATGCCTTCCTCGCAAATAAAACCCCCCACTCGCTCACCCTTCGATAGCTCAGTTGGTAGAGCGGAGGACTGTAGGTCAAAAGCGGTTAGAAATCCTTAGGTCGCTGGTTCAAATCCGGCTCGAAGGAGGGATGTTTTGGCCTAAAAATGTGGCCTATCTGGCGACAATGCAGCTCTCACAGCAGGGAGACCCCCCATTTTAAGAGAGGTCTCAAAACAGGTTTCCCTGACCGGGAATCGAACCCGGGCCGCGGCGGTGAGAGCGCCGAATCCTAGCCACTAGACCACCAGGGAGAGCTTGGCTTCCTCTGCTCGCTGTCAAAGATACATTTTACATTTACATTTAGTCATTTAGCAGACGCTCTTATCCAGAGCGACTTACAGTAAGTACAGGGACATTCCCCCCGAGGCAAGTAGGGTGAAGTGCCTTGCCCAAGGACACAACGTCATTCGGCAGAGCCAGGGATCGAACCAGCAACCTTCTGATTACTAGTCCGATTCCCTCCGATTCCCTCACCCCTCAGCCACCTGAAGATGAGGACCGAGTTGCAAAACTAAGCGAGTCAAAGGCAGAGATTTCAACTGACCCTTAAGTTCCCTGACCGGGAATCGAACCCGGGCCGCGGCGGTGAAAGCGCCGAATCCTAGCCACTAGACCACCAGGGAGACTTTTAAAAGAGGATTGCCTCAGCAAGGGCTTTTTTTCTTGCGTGTCTGAACTGGAGGATGGGAGATTGCATGCCTTCCTCGCAAATAAAACCTCCCACTCCCTCACCCTTCGATAGCTCAGTTGGTAGAGCGGAGGACTGTAGGTCAAAAGCGGTTAGAAATCCTTAGGCCGCTGGTTCAAATCCGGCTCGAAGGAGGAATGTTTTGGCCTAAAAATGTGGCCTCTCTGGCGACAATGCAACAAGGCTGCTCTCACAGAAGGGAGACCCCCATTTTAAGAGAGATCTCAAAACAGGTTTCCCTGACCAGGAATCGAACCCGGGCCGCGGCGGTGAGAGCGCCGAATCCTAGCCACTAGACCACCAGGGAGACTCTTAAAAGAGGATTGCCTCAGCAAGGGCTTTTTTTCTTGCGTGTCTGAACTGGAGGATGGGAGATTGCATGCCTTCCTCGCAAATAAAACCTCCTACTCGCTCACCCTTCGATAGCTCAGTTGGTAGAGCGGAGGACTGTAGGTCAAAAGCGGTTAGAAATCCTTAGGTCGCTGGTTCAAATCCGGCTCGAAGGAGGGATGTTTTGGCCTAAAAATGTGGCCTATCTGGCGTCAATGCAGCTCTCACAGCAGGGACACCCCCATTTTAAGAGAGGTCTCAAAACAGGTTTCCCTGACCGGGAATCGAACCCGGGCCGCGGCGGTGAGAGCGCCGAATCCTAGCCACTAGACCACCAGGGAGAGCTTGGCTTCCTCTTGGGCCAAAAAAGGCACCGCTGAGATTTGAACTCAGGATCTCCTGTTTACTAGACAGGCGCTTTGACCAACTAAGCCACGGCGCCTTGCTTAATGCTCCACGACGGGCTCAGGCTGCTGTGTTCTCTTTGGGTAGGTGCTTTGAGCTGGGGTCTACAGCGTCTTTGAAAGACACCTCCGAAGGTTATGCCCAGCATGCAGCAAAGCCTCTCAAGGCACCAGAATGAAGAGATTTTCCAGCTTCTTCGACTCTGATGGCGGTATAGCTCATTGTCACACAGGCAGGACCCACAACAGAAGTAAACAAGAAAACACTCGTCCCTGGGTGGGCTCGAACCACCATCCTTTCGGTTAACAGCCGAACGCGCTAACCAATTGCGCCACAGAGACCCTGTCTCCGCAGAACCATGAATGAAAAATGGAAGGAAACGCTGGGAGACGTTTGCCAAAACTCCCCATGAAGAAGAGGAGGAGGAGCGGCCATAGTAATAACTCTTCCTGTGATCTGTCAACGGGAGTTTGGGAAACAAAGACAACGACTCTGGTGGGACTCAAACCCACAACCTTTGAATGGCTTTTCTTTGCCCTGCCTAGAAGTGATGGCATGACTCACTTTGAGGAAGCAATCAGAGCTTGATTTTGCCAGTTCTGTAAAAGAGTGAGCTCTCACAGCGTCCGCAATTAAGAATTTTTTTTCCCAATGGAGGGCCACCCATAATGACCGCTGACCCTGATGTGATTTGAACACACAACCTTCTGATCTGGAGTCAGACGCGCTACCGTTGCGCCACGAGGCCTGTGTGCATGTAAGGAGGCAACACTCGGACGTGGACTCTGATGTGCAAACGCTGTGCCGCAAAGTGCGCTGAGAGTACCAACTATGGCGTGAACGCCATCAGGATTGACGTCCCAATGGACGTCGCCAAGCTTCTCCTGGGATTCAACAAGATTACTTTAGTGCCTGTGCAACACTGCCTGAACGATTCCACAGAAGAAGTCCCCAAAAACGCAATTCTAATTGCAACCTGGCTGAGATCACGCAGACTAGAGACAGCTGCAGGGGTCACGAGACAGTCTCGTGACCCCTACAGCTGTTCCTTGAAACCAATCTCATAACAAGTTCAAAATCAAACTCGTTCATACGATCCATATTGACCTTACATGAACAAATTCATTGTCAAAGACATTTTGACGGGTGCGTGCTCACTAATGTTGACGATTGGCAAAGTATTTCTATTCTTCAACGAGCAAACCCCGCTACACTTGCCAGGGATTCGCCATACGTTCCTTAAGGGTTTGTGTGGGCGAGGAGATTTACATGCGGAAGTTCCACAAAATACTCTGAGTTTTCTGTGCTTCCAGAGCCTGTATAGCTCAGTCGGCAGAGCATCAGACTTTTAATCTGAGGGTCCAGGGTTCAAGTCCCTGTTCGGGCGGCGTGTGTTCAAACCTTGTCGGAGCGGCCTGCCATTGTCTCTCTTATATACCTCACTTTGAGGAAACAATGGAAGCTTTTAATCTGAGGGTCCAGCGTTCAAGTCCCTGCGTGAGCTGTGTGTTCAAACTACACAGCGTGACTTATGGCACGCAGCAACCCTTGTCTCTGTTGCACGCCTTACTTTGAGACAAAGAATGCAAAAAGCCAGCTGTCACAAAGATTTCCGCTGACACTTAAGTTCCCTGACCGGGAATCGAACCCTGAATGTTCTGACACCTGAAGATGAGGACCAAGTTGCAAAACGAAGCGAGTCAAAGGCAGAGATTTCAACTGACCCTTAGGTTCCCTGACCGGGAATCGAACCCGGGCCGCGGCGGTGAAAGCGCCGAATCCTAGCCACTAGACCACCAGGGAGACTCTTAAAAGAGGATTGCCTCAGCAAGGGCTTTTTTTCTTGCGTGTCTGAACTGGAGGATGGGAGATTGCATGCCTTCCTCGCAAATAAAACCCCCCACTCGCTCACCCTTCGATAGCTCAGTTGGTAGAGCGGAGGACTGTAGGTCAAAAGCGGTTAGAAATCCTTAGGTCGCTGGTTCAAATCCGGCTCGAAGGAGGGATGTTTTGGCCTAAAAATGTGGCCTATCTGGCGACAATGCAGCTCTCACAGCAGGGAGACCCCCCATTTTAAGAGAGGTCTCAAAACAGGTTTCCCTGACCGGGAATCGAACCCGGGCCGCGGCGGTGAGAGCGCCGAATCCTAGCCACTAGACCACCAGGGAGAGCTTGGCTTCCTCGGCTCGCATTTAGCAGACGCTCTTATCCAGAGCGACTTACAGTAAGTACAGGGACATTCCCCCCGAGGCAAGTAGGGTGAAGTGCCTTGCCCAAGGACACAACGTCATTCGGCAGAGCCAGGGATCGAACCAGCAACCTTCTGATTACTAGTCCGATTCCCTCCGATTCCCTCACCCCTCAGCCACCTGAAGATGAGGACCGAGTTGCAAAACTAAGCGAGTCAAAGGCAGAGATTTCAACTGACCCTTAAGTTCCCTGACCGGGAATCGAACCCGGGCCGCGGCGGTGAAAGCGCCGAATCCTAGCCACTAGACCACCAGGGAGACTTTTAAAAGAGGATTGCCTCAGCAAGGGCTTTTTTTCTTGCGTGTCTGAACTGGAGGATGGGAGATTGCATGCCTTCCTCGCAAATAAAACCTCCCACTCCCTCACCCTTCGATAGCTCAGTTGGTAGAGCGGAGGACTGTAGGTCAAAAGCGGTTAGAAATCCTTAGGTCGCTGGTTCAAATCCGGCTCGAAGGAGGAATGTTTTGGCCTAAAAATGTGGCCTCTCTGGCGACAATGCAACAAGGCTGCTCTCACAGAAGGGAGACCCCCATTTTAAGAGAGATCTCAAAACAGGTTTCCCTGACCAGGAATCGAACCCGGGCCGCGGCGGTGAGAGCGCCGAATCCTAGCCACTAGACCACCAGGGAGACTCTTAAAAGAGGATTGCCTCAGCAAGGGCTTTTTTTCTTGCGTGTCTGAACTGGAGGATGGGAGATTGCATGCCTTCCTCGCAAATAAAACCTCCTACTCGCTCACCCTTCGATAGCTCAGTTGGTAGAGCGGAGGACTGTAGGTCAAAAGCGGTTAGAAATCCTTAGGTCGCTGGTTCAAATCCGGCTCGAAGGAGGGATGTTTTGGCCTAAAAATGTGGCCTATCTGGCGTCAATGCAGCTCTCACAGCAGGGACACCCCCATTTTAAGAGAGGTCTCAAAACAGGTTTCCCTGACCGGGAATCGAACCCGGGCCGCGGCGGTGAGAGCGCCGAATCCTAGCCACTAGACCACCAGGGAGAGCTTGGCTTCCTCTTGGGCCAAAAAAGGCACCGCTGAGATTTGAACTCAGGATCTCCTGTTTACTAGACAGGCGCTTTGACCAACTAAGCCACGGCGCCTTGCTTAATGCTCCATGACGGGCTCAGGCTGCTGTGTTCTCTTTGGGTAGGTGCTTTGAGCTGGGGTCTACAGCGTCTTTGAAAGACACCTCCGAAGGTTATGCCCAGCATGCAGCAAAGCCTCTCAAGGCACCAGAATGAAGAGATTTTCCAGCTTCTTCGACTCTGATGGCGGTATAGCTCATTGTCACACAGGCAGGACCCACAACAGAAGTAAACAAGAAAACACTCGTCCCTGGGTGGGCTCGAACCACCATCCTTTCGGTTAACAGCCGAACGCGCTAACCAATTGCGCCACAGAGACCCTGTCTCCGCAGAACCATGAATGAAAAATGGAAGGAAACGCTGGGAGACGTTTGCCAAAACTCCCCATGAAGAAGAGGAGGAGGAGCGGCCATAGTAATAACTCTTCCTGTGATCTGTCAACGGGAGTTTGGGAAACAAAGACAACGACTCTGGTGGGACTCAAACCCACAACCTTTGAATGGCTTTTCTTTGCCCTGCCTAGAAGTGATGGCATGACTCACTTTGAGGAAGCAATCAGAGCTTGATTTTGCCAGTTCTGTAAAAGAGTGAGCTCTCACAGCGTCCGCAATTAAGAATTTTTTTTCCCAATGGAGGGCCACCCATAATGACCGCTGACCCCGACGTGATTTGAACACACAACCTTCTGATCTGGAGTCAGACGCGCTACCGTTGCGCCACGAGGCCTGTGTGCATGTAAGGAGGCAACACTCGGACGTGGACTCTGATGTGCAAACGCTGTGCCGCAAAGTGCGCTGAGAGTACCAACTATGGCGTGAACGCCATCAGGATTGACGTCCCAATGGACGTCGCCAAGCTTCTCCTGGGATTCAACAAGATTACTTTAGTGCCTGTGCAACACTGCCTGAACGATTCCACAGAAGAAGTCCCCAAAAACGCAATTCTAATTGCAACCTGGCTGAGATCACGCAGACTAGAGACAGCTGCAGGGGTCACGAGACAGTCTCGTGACCCCTGCAGCTGTTCCTTGAAACCAATCTCATAACAAGTTCAAAATCAAACTCGTTCATACGATCCATATTGACCTTACATGAACAAATTCATTGTCAAAGACATTTTGACGGGTGCGTGCTCACTAATGTTGACGATTGGCAAAGTATTTCTATTCTTCAACGAGCAAACCCCGCTACACTTGCCAGGGATTCGCCATACGTTCCTTAAGGGTTTGTGTGGGCGAGGAGATTTACATGCGGAAGTTCCACAAAATACTCTGAGTTTTCTGTGCTTCCAGAGCCTGTATAGCTCAGTCGGCAGAGCATCAGACTTTTAATCTGAGGGTCCAGGGTTCAAGTCCCTGTTCGGGCGGCGTGTGTTCAAACCTTGTCGGAGCGGCCTGCCATTGTCTCTCTTATATACCTCACTTTGAGGAAACAATGGAAGCTTTTAATCTGAGGGTCCAGCGTTCAAGTCCCTGCGTGAGCTGTGTGTTCAAACTACACAGCGTGACTTATGGCACGCAGCAACCCTTGTCTCTGTTGCACGCCTTACTTTGAGACAAAGAATGCAAAAAGCCAGCTGTCACAAAGATTTCCGCTGACACTTAAGTTCCCTGACCGGGAATCGAACCCTGAATGTTCTGACACCTGAAGATGAGGACCAAGTTGCAAAACTAAGCGAGTCAAAGGCAGAGATTTCAACTGACCCTTAGGTTCCCTGACCGGGAATCGAACCCGGGCCGCGGCGGTGAAAGCGCCGAATCCTAGCCACTAGACCACCAGGGAGACTCTTAAAAGAGGATTGCCTCAGCAAGGGCTTTTTTTCTTGCGTGTCTGAACTGGAGGATGGGAGATTGCATGCCTTCCTCGCAAATAAAACCCCCCACTCGCTCACCCTTCGATAGCTCAGTTGGTAGAGCGGAGGACTGTAGGTCAAAAGCGGTTAGAAATCCTTAGGTCGCTGGTTCAAATCCGGCTCGAAGGAGGGATGTTTTGGCCTAAAAATGTGGCCTATCTGGCGACAATGCAGCTCTCACAGCAGGGAGACCCCCCATTTTAAGAGAGGTCTCAAAACAGGTTTCCCTGACCGGGAATCGAACCCGGGCCGCGGCGGTGAGAGCGCCGAATCCTAGCCACTAGACCACCAGGGAGAGCTTGGCTTCCTCTGCTCGCTGTCAAAGATACATTTTACATTTACATTTAGTCATTTAGCAGACGCTCTTATCCAGAGCGACTTACAGTAAGTACAGGGACATTCCCCCCGAGGCAAGTAGGGTGAAGTGCCTTGCCCAAGGACACAACGTCATTCGGCAGAGCCAGGGATCGAACCAGCAACCTTCTGATTACTAGTCCGATTCCCTCCGATTCCCTCACCCCTCAGCCACCTGAAGATGAGGACCGAGTTGCAAAACTAAGCGAGTCAAAGGCAGAGATTTCAACTGACCCTTAAGTTCCCTGACCGGGAATCGAACCCGGGCCGCGGCGGTGAAAGCGCCGAATCCTAGCCACTAGACCACCAGGGAGACGTTTAAAAGAGGATTGCCTCAGCAAGGGCTTTTTTTCTTGCGTGTCTGAACTGGAGGATGGGAGATTGCATGCCTTCCTCGCAAATAAAACCTCCCACTCCCTCACCCTTCGATAGCTCAGTTGGTAGAGCGGAGGACTGTAGGTCAAAAGCGGTTAGAAATCCTTAGGTCGCTGGTTCAAATCCGGCTCGAAGGAGGAATGTTTTGGCCTAAAAATGTGGCCTCTCTGGCGACAATGCAACAAGGCTGCTCTCACAGAAGGGAGACCCCCATTTTAAGAGAGATCTCAAAACAGGTTTCCCTGACCAGGAATCGAACCCGGGCCGCGGCGGTGAGAGCGCCGAATCCTAGCCACTAGACCACCAGGGAGACTCTTAAAAGAGGATTGCCTCAGCAAGGGTTTTTTTTCTTGCGTGTCTGAACTGGAGGATGGGAGATTGCATGCCTTCCTCGCAAATAAAACCTCCTACTCGCTCACCCTTCGATAGCTCAGTTGGTAGAGCGGAGGACTGTAGGTCAAAAGCGGTTAGAAATCCTTAGGTCGCTGGTTCAAATCCGGCTCGAAGGAGGGATGTTTTGGCCTAAAAATGTGGCCTATCTGGCGTCAATGCAGCTCTCACAGCAGGGACACCCCCATTTTAAGAGAGGTCTCAAAACAGGTTTCCCTGACCGGGAATCGAACCCGGGCCGCGGCGGTGAGAGCGCCGAATCCTAGCCACTAGACCACCAGGGAGAGCTTGGCTTCCTCTTGGGCCAAAAAAGGCACCGCTGAGATTTGAACTCAGGATCTCCTGTTTACTAGACAGGCGCTTTGACCAACTAAGCCACGGCGCCTTGCTTAATGCTCCACGACGGGCTCAGGCTGCTGTGTTCTCTTTGGGTAGGTGCTTTGAGCTGGGGTCTACAGCGTCTTTGAAAGACACCTCCGAAGGTTATGCCCAGCATGCAGCAAAGCCTCTCAAGGCACCAGAATGAAGAGATTTTCCAGCTTCTTCGACTCTGATGGCGGTATAGCTCATTGTCACACAGGCAGGACCCACAACAGAAGTAAACAAGAAAACACTCGTCCCTGGGTGGGCTCGAACCACCATCCTTTCGGTTAACAGCCGAACGCGCTAACCAATTGCGCCACAGAGACCCTGTCTCCGCAGAACCATGAATGAAAAATGGAAGGAAACGCTGGGAGACGTTTGCCAAAACTCCCCATGAAGAAGAGGAGGAGGAGCGGCCATAGTAATAACTCTTCCTGTGATCTGTCAACGGGAGTTTGGGAAACAAAGACAACGACTCTGGTGGGACTCAAACCCACAACCTTTGAATGGCTTTTCTTTGCCCTGCCTAGAAGTGATGGCATGACTCACTTTGAGGAAGCAATCAGAGCTTGATTTTGCCAGTTCTGTAAAAGAGTGAGCTCTCACAGCGTCCGCAATTAAGAATTTTTTTTCCCAATGGAGGGCCACCCATAATGACCGCTGACCCCGACGTGATTTGAACACACAACCTTCTGATCTGGAGTCAGACGCGCTACCGTTGCGCCACGAGGCCTGTGTGCATGTAAGGAGGCAACACTCGGACGTGGACTCTGATGTGCAAACGCTGTGCCGCAAAGTGCGCTGAGAGTACCAACTATGGCGTGAACGCCATCAGGATTGACGTCCCAATGGACGTCGCCAAGCTTCTCCTGGGATTCAACAAGATTACTTTAGTGCCTGTGCAACACTGCCTGAACGATTCCACAGAAGAAGTCCCCAAAAACGCAATTCTAATTGCAACCTGGCTGAGATCACGCAGACTAGAGACAGCTGCAGGGGTCACGAGACAGTCTCGTGACCCCTGCAGCTGTTCCTTGAAACCAATCTCATAACAAGTTCAAAATCAAACTCGTTCATGCGATCCATATTGACCTTACATGAACAAATTCATTGTCAAAGACATTTTGACGGGTGCGTGCTCACTAATGTTGACGATTGGCAAAGTATTTCTATTCTTCAACGAGCAAACCCCGCTACACTTGCCAGGGATTCGCCATACGTTCCTTAAGGGTTTGTGTGGGCGAGGAGATTTACATGCGGAAGTTCCACAAAATACTCTGAGTTTTCTGTGCTTCCAGAGCCTGTATAGCTCAGTCGGCAGAGCATCAGACTTTTAATCTGAGGGTCCAGGGTTCAAGTCCCTGTTCGGGCGGCGTGTGTTCAAACCTTGTCGGAGCGGCCTGCCATTGTCTCTCTTATATACCTCACTTTGAGGAAACAATGGAAGCTTTTAATCTGAGGGTCCAGCGTTCAAGTCCCTGCGTGAGCTGTGTGTTCAAACTACACAGCGTGACTTATGGCACGCAGCAACCCTTGTCTCTGTTGCACGCCTTACTTTGAGACAAAGAATGCAAAAAGCCAGCTGTCACAAAGATTTCCGCTGACACTTAAGTTCCCTGACCGGGAATCGAACCCTGAATGTTCTGACACCTGAAGATGAGGACCAAGTTGCAAAACTAAGCGAGTCAAAGGCAGAGATTTCAACTGACCCTTAGGTTCCCTGACCGGGAATCGAACCCGGGCCGCGGCGGTGAAAGCGCCGAATCCTAGCCACTAGACCACCAGGGAGACTCTTAAAAGAGGATTGCCTCAGCAAGGGCTTTTTTTCTTGCGTGTCTGAACTGGAGGATGGGAGATTGCATGCCTTCCTCGCAAATAAAACCCCCCACTCGCTCACCCTTCGATAGCTCAGTTGGTAGAGCGGAGGACTGTAGGTCAAAAGCGGTTAGAAATCCTTAGGTCGCTGGTTCAAATCCGGCTCGAAGGAGGGATGTTTTGGCCTAAAAATGTGGCCTATCTGGCGACAATGCAGCTCTCACAGCAGGGAGACCCCCCATTTTAAGAGAGGTCTCAAAACAGGTTTCCCTGACCGGGAATCGAACCCGGGCCGCGGCGGTGAGAGCGCCGAATCCTAGCCACTAGACCACCAGGGAGAGCTTGGCTTCCTCTGCTCGCTGTCAAAGATACATTTTACATTTACATTTAGTCATTTAGCAGACGCTCTTATCCAGAGCGACTTACAGTAAGTACAGGGACATTCCCCCCGAGGCAAGTAGGGTGAAGTGCCTTGCCCAAGGACACAACGTCATTCGGCAGAGCCAGGGATCGAACCAGCAACCTTCTGATTACTAGTCCGATTCCCTCCGATTCCCTCACCCCTCAGCCACCTGAAGATGAGGACCGAGTTGCAAAACTAAGCGAGTCAAAGGCAGAGATTTCAACTGACCCTTAAGTTCCCTGACCGGGAATCGAACCCGGGCCGCGGCGGTGAAAGCGCCGAATCCTAGCCACTAGACCACCAGGGAGACTTTTAAAAGAGGATTGCCTCAGCAAGGGCTTTTTTTCTTGCGTGTCTGAACTGGAGGATGGGAGATTGCATGCCTTCCTCGCAAATAAAACCTCCCACTCCCTCACCCTTCGATAGCTCAGTTGGTAGAGCGGAGGACTGTAGGTCAAAAGCGGTTAGAAATCCTTAGGTCGCTGGTTCAAATCCGGCTCGAAGGAGGAATGTTTTGGCCTAAAAATGTGGCCTCTCTGGCGACAATGCAACAAGGCTGCTCTCACAGAAGGGAGACCCCCATTTTAAGAGAGATCTCAAAACAGGTTTCCCTGACCAGGAATCGAACCCGGGCCGCGGCGGTGAGAGCGCCGAATCCTAGCCACTAGACCACCAGGGAGACTCTTAAAAGAGGATTGCCTCAGCAAGGGCTTTTTTTCTTGCGTGTCTGAACTGGAGGATGGGAGATTGCATGCCTTCCTCGCAAATAAAACCTCCTACTCGCTCACCCTTCGATAGCTCAGTTGGTAGAGCGGAGGACTGTAGGTCAAAAGCGGTTAGAAATCCTTAGGTCGCTGGTTCAAATCCGGCTCGAAGGAGGGATGTTTTGGCCTAAAAATGTGGCCTATCTGGCGTCAATGCAGCTCTCACAGCAGGGACACCCCCATTTTAAGAGAGGTCTCAAAACAGGTTTCCCTGACCGGGAATCGAACCCGGGCCGCGGCGGTGAGAGCGCCGAATCCTAGCCACTAGACCACCAGGGAGAGCTTGGCTTCCTCTTGGGCCAAAAAAGGCACCGCTGAGATTTGAACTCAGGATCTCCTGTTTACTAGACAGGCGCTTTGACCAACTAAGCCACGGCGCCTTGCTTAATGCTCCATGACGGGCTCAGGCTGCTGTGTTCTCTTTGGGTAGGTGCTTTGAGCTGGGGTCTACAGCGTCTTTGAAAGACACCTCCGAAGGTTATGCCCAGCATGCAGCAAAGCCTCTCAAGGCACCAGAATGAAGAGATTTTCCAGCTTCTTCGACTCTGATGGCGGTATAGCTCATTGTCACACAGGCAGGACCCACAACAGAAGTAAACAAGAAAACACTCGTCCCTGGGTGGGCTCGAACCACCATCCTTTCGGTTAACAGCCGAACGCGCTAACCAATTGCGCCACAGAGACCCTGTCTCCGCAGAACCATGAATGAAAAATGGAAGGAAACGCTGGGAGACGTTTGCCAAAACTCCCCATGAAGAAGAGGAGGAGGAGCGGCCATAGTAATAACTCTTCCTGTGATCTGTCAACGGGAGTTTGGGAAACAAAGACAACGACTCTGGTGGGACTCAAACCCACAACCTTTGAATGGCTTTTCTTTGCCCTGCCTAGAAGTGATGGCATGACTCACTTTGAGGAAGCAATCAGAGCTTGATTTTGCCAGTTCTGTAAAAGAGTGAGCTCTCACAGCGTCCGCAATTAAGAATTTTTTTTCCCAATGGAGGGCCACCCATAATGACCGCTGACCCCGACGTGATTTGAACACACAACCTTCTGATCTGGAGTCAGACGCGCTACCGTTGCGCCACGAGGCCTGTGTGCATGTAAGGAGGCAACACTCGGACGTGGACTCTGATGTGCAAACGCTGTGCCGCAAAGTGCGCTGAGAGTACCAACTATGGCGTGAACGCCATCAGGATTGACGTCCCAATGGACGTCGCCAAGCTTCTCCTGGGATTCAACAAGATTACTTTAGTGCCTGTGCAACACTGCCTGAACGATTCCACAGAAGAAGTCCCCAAAAACGCAATTCTAATTGCAACCTGGCTGAGATCACGCAGACTAGAGACAGCTGCAGGGGTCACGAGACAGTCTCGTGACCCCTGCAGCTGTTCCTTGAAACCAATCTCATAACAAGTTCAAAATCAAACTCGTTCATACGATCCATATTGACCTTACATGAACAAATTCATTGTCAAAGACATTTTGACGGGTGCGTGCTCACTAATGTTGACGATTGGCAAAGTATTTCTATTCTTCAACGAGCAAACCCCGCTACACTTGCCAGGGATTCGCCATACGTTCCTTAAGGGTTTGTGTGGGCGAGGAGATTTACATGCGGAAGTTCCACAAAATACTCTGAGTTTTCTGTGCTTCCAGAGCCTGTATAGCTCAGTCGGCAGAGCATCAGACTTTTAATCTGAGGGTCCAGGGTTCAAGTCCCTGTTCGGGCGGCGTGTGTTCAAACCTTGTCGGAGCGGCCTGCCATTGTCTCTCTTATATACCTCACTTTGAGGAAACAATGGAAGCTTTTAATCTGAGGGTCCAGCGTTCAAGTCCCTGCGTGAGCTGTGTGTTCAAACTACACAGCGTGACTTATGGCACGCAGCAACCCTTGTCTCTGTTGCACGCCTTACTTTGAGACAAAGAATGCAAAAAGCCAGCTGTCACAAAGATTTCCGCTGACACTTAAGTTCCCTGACCGGGAATCGAACCCTGAATGTTCTGACACCTGAAGATGAGGACCAAGTTGCAAAACTAAGCGAGTCAAAGGCAGAGATTTCAACTGACCCTTAGGTTCCCTGACCGGGAATCGAACCCGGGCCGCGGCGGTGAAAGCGCCGAATCCTAGCCACTAGACCACCAGGGAGACTCTTAAAAGAGGATTGCCTCAGCAAGGGCTTTTTTTCTTGCGTGTCTGAACTGGAGGATGGGAGATTGCATGCCTTCCTCGCAAATAAAACCCCCCACTCGCTCACCCTTCGATAGCTCAGTTGGTAGAGCGGAGGACTGTAGGTCAAAAGCGGTTAGAAATCCTTAGGTCGCTGGTTCAAATCCGGCTCGAAGGAGGGATGTTTTGGCCTAAAAATGTGGCCTATCTGGCGACAATGCAGCTCTCACAGCAGGGAGACCCCCCATTTTAAGAGAGGTCTCAAAACAGGTTTCCCTGACCGGGAATCGAACCCGGGCCGCGGCGGTGAGAGCGCCGAATCCTAGCCACTAGACCACCAGGGAGAGCTTGGCTTCCTCTGCTCGCTGTCAAAGATACATTTTACATTTACATTTAGTCATTTAGCAGACGCTCTTATCCAGAGCGACTTACAGTAAGTACAGGGACATTCCCCCCGAGGCAAGTAGGGTGAAGTGCCTTGCCCAAGGACACAACGTCATTCGGCAGAGCCAGGGATCGAACCAGCAACCTTCTGATTACTAGTCCGATTCCCTCCGATTCCCTCACCCCTCAGCCACCTGAAGATGAGGACCGAGTTGCAAAACTAAGCGAGTCAAAGGCAGAGATTTCAACTGACCCTTAAGTTCCCTGACCGGGAATCGAACCCGGGCCGCGGCGGTGAAAGCGCCGAATCCTAGCCACTAGACCACCAGGGAGACTTTTAAAAGAGGATTGCCTCAGCAAGGGCTTTTTTTCTTGCGTGTCTGAACTGGAGGATGGGAGATTGCATGCCTTCCTCGCAAATAAAACCTCCCACTCCCTCACCCTTCGATAGCTCAGTTGGTAGAGCGGAGGACTGTAGGTCAAAAGCGGTTAGAAATCCTTAGGTCGCTGGTTCAAATCCGGCTCGAAGGAGGAATGTTTTGGCCTAAAAATGTGGCCTCTCTGGCGACAATGCAACAAGGCTGCTCTCACAGAAGGGAGACCCCCATTTTAAGAGAGATCTCAAAACAGGTTTCCCTGACCAGGAATCGAACCCGGGCCGCGGCGGTGAGAGCGCCGAATCCTAGCCACTAGACCACCAGGGAGACTCTTAAAAGAGGATTGCCTCAGCAAGGGCTTTTTTTCTTGCGTGTCTGAACTGGAGGATGGGAGATTGCATGCCTTCCTCGCAAATAAAACCTCCTACTCGCTCACCCTTCGATAGCTCAGTTGGTAGAGCGGAGGACTGTAGGTCAAAAGCGGTTAGAAATCCTTAGGTCGCTGGTTCAAATCCGGCTCGAAGGAGGGATGTTTTGGCCTAAAAATGTGGCCTATCTGGCGTCAATGCAGCTCTCACAGCAGGGACACCCCCATTTTAAGAGAGGTCTCAAAACAGGTTTCCCTGACCGGGAATCGAACCCGGGCCGCGGCGGTGAGAGCGCCGAATCCTAGCCACTAGACCACCAGGGAGAGCTTGGCTTCCTCTTGGGCCAAAAAAGGCACCGCTGAGATTTGAACTCAGGATCTCCTGTTTACTAGACAGGCGCTTTGACCAACTAAGCCACGGCGCCTTGCTTAATGCTCCATGACGGGCTCAGGCTGCTGTGTTCTCTTTGGGTAGGTGCTTTGAGCTGGGGTCTACAGCGTCTTTGAAAGACACCTCCGAAGGTTATGCCCAGCATGCAGCAAAGCCTCTCAAGGCACCAGAATGAAGAGATTTTCCAGCTTCTTCGACTCTGATGGCGGTATAGCTCATTGTCACACAGGCAGGACCCACAACAGAAGTAAACAAGAAAACACTCGTCCCTGGGTGGGCTCGAACCACCATCCTTTCGGTTAACAGCCGAACGCGCTAACCAATTGCGCCACAGAGACCCTGTCTCCGCAGAACCATGAATGAAAAATGGAAGGAAACGCTGGGAGACGTTTGCCAAAACTCCCCATGAAGAAGAGGAGGAGGAGCGGCCATAGTAATAACTCTTCCTGTGATCTGTCAACGGGAGTTTGGGAAACAAAGACAACGACTCTGGTGGGACTCAAACCCACAACCTTTGAATGGCTTTTCTTTGCCCTGCCTAGAAGTGATGGCATGACTCACTTTGAGGAAGCAATCAGAGCTTGATTTTGCCAGTTCTGTAAAAGAGTGAGCTCTCACAGCGTCCGCAATTAAGAATTTTTTTTCCCAATGGAGGGCCACCCATAATGACCGCTGACCCCGACGTGATTTGAACACACAACCTTCTGATCTGGAGTCAGACGCGCTACCGTTGCGCCACGAGGCCTGTGTGCATGTAAGGAGGCAACACTCGGACGTGGACTCTGATGTGCAAACGCTGTGCCGCAAAGTGCGCTGAGAGTACCAACTATGGCGTGAACGCCATCAGGATTGACGTCCCAATGGACGTCGCCAAGCTTCTCCTGGGATTCAACAAGATTACTTTAGTGCCTGTGCAACACTGCCTGAACGATTCCACAGAAGAAGTCCCCAAAAACGCAATTCTAATTGCAACCTGGCTGAGATCACGCAGACTAGAGACAGCTGCAGGGGTCACGAGACAGTCTCGTGACCCCTGCAGCTGTTCCTTGAAACCAATCTCATAACAAGTTCAAAATCAAACTCGTTCATACGATCCATATTGACCTTACATGAACAAATTCATTGTCAAAGACATTTTGACGGGTGCGTGCTCACTAATGTTGACGATTGGCAAAGTATTTCTATTCTTCAACGAGCAAACCCCGCTACACTTGCCAGGGATTCGCCATACGTTCCTTAAGGGTTTGTGTGGGCGAGGAGATTTACATGCGGAAGTTCCACAAAATACTCTGAGTTTTCTGTGCTTCCAGAGCCTGTATAGCTCAGTCGGCAGAGCATCAGACTTTTAATCTGAGGGTCCAGGGTTCAAGTCCCTGTTCGGGCGGCGTGTGTTCAAACCTTGTCGGAGCGGCCTGCCATTGTCTCTCTTATATACCTCACTTTGAGGAAACAATGGAAGCTTTTAATCTGAGGGTCCAGCGTTCAAGTCCCTGCGTGAGCTGTGTGTTCAAACTACACAGCATGACTTATGGCACGCAGCAACCCTTGTCTCTGTTGCACGCCTTACTTTGAGACAAAGAATGCAAAAAGCCAGCTGTCACAAAGATTTCCGCTGACACTTAAGTTCCCTGACCGGGAATCGAACCCTGAATGTTCTGACACCTGAAGATGAGGACCAAGTTGCAAAACTAAGCGAGTCAAAGGCAGAGATTTCAACTGACCCTTAGGTTCCCTGACCGGGAATCGAACCCGGGCCGCGGCGGTGAAAGCGCCGAATCCTAGCCACTAGACCACCAGGGAGACTCTTAAAAGAGGATTGCCTCAGCAAGGGCTTTTTTTCTTGCGTGTCTGAACTGGAGGATGGGAGATTGCATGCCTTCCTCGCAAATAAAACCCCCCACTCGCTCACCCTTCGATAGCTCAGTTGGTAGAGCGGAGGACTGTAGGTCAAAAGCGGTTAGAAATCCTTAGGTCGCTGGTTCAAATCCGGCTCGAAGGAGGGATGTTTTGGCCTAAAAATGTGGCCTATCTGGCGACAATGCAGCTCTCACAGCAGGGAGACCCCCCATTTTAAGAGAGGTCTCAAAACAGGTTTCCCTGACCGGGAATCGAACCCGGGCCGCGGCGGTGAGAGCGCCGAATCCTAGCCACTAGACCACCAGGGAGAGCTTGGCTTCCTCTGCTCGCTGTCAAAGATACATTTTACATTTACATTTAGTCATTTAGCAGACGCTCTTATCCAGAGCGACTTACAGTAAGTACAGGGACATTCCCCCCGAGGCAAGTAGGGTGAAGTGCCTTGCCCAAGGACACAACGTCATTCGGCAGAGCCAGGGATCGAACCAGCAACCTTCTGATTACTAGTCCGATTCCCTCCGATTCCCTCACCCCTCAGCCACCTGAAGATGAGGACCGAGTTGCAAAACTAAGCGAGTCAAAGGCAGAGATTTCAACTGACCCTTAAGTTCCCTGACCGGGAATCGAACCCGGGCCGCGGCGGTGAAAGCGCCGAATCCTAGCCACTAGACCACCAGGGAGACGTTTAAAAGAGGATTGCCTCAGCAAGGGCTTTTTTTCTTGCGTGTCTGAACTGGAGGATGGGAGATTGCATGCCTTCCTCGCAAATAAAACCTCCCACTCCCTCACCCTTCGATAGCTCAGTTGGTAGAGCGGAGGACTGTAGGTCAAAAGCGGTTAGAAATCCTTAGGTCGCTGGTTCAAATCCGGCTCGAAGGAGGAATGTTTTGGCCTAAAAATGTGGCCTCTCTGGCGACAATGCAACAAGGCTGCTCTCACAGAAGGGAGACCCCCATTTTAAGAGAGATCTCAAAACAGGTTTCCCTGACCAGGAATCGAACCCGGGCCGCGGCGGTGAGAGCGCCGAATCCTAGCCACTAGACCACCAGGGAGACTCTTAAAAGAGGATTGCCTCAGCAAGGGTTTTTTTTCTTGCGTGTCTGAACTGGAGGATGGGAGATTGCATGCCTTCCTCGCAAATAAAACCTCCTACTCGCTCACCCTTCGATAGCTCAGTTGGTAGAGCGGAGGACTGTAGGTCAAAAGCGGTTAGAAATCCTTAGGTCGCTGGTTCAAATCCGGCTCGAAGGAGGAATGTTTTGGCCTAAAAATGTGGCCTCTCTGGCGACAATGCAACAAGGCTGCTCTCACAGAAGGGAGACCCCCATTTTAAGAGAGATCTCAAAACAGGTTTCCCTGACCAGGAATCGAACCCGGGCCGCGGCGGTGAGAGCGCCGAATCCTAGCCACTAGACCACCAGGGAGACTCTTAAAAGAGGATTGCCTCAGCAAGGGCTTTTTTTCTTGCGTGTCTGAACTGGAGGATGGGAGATTGCATGCCTTCCTCGCAAATAAAACCTCCTACTCGCTCACCCTTCGATAGCTCAGTTGGTAGAGCGGAGGACTGTAGGTCAAAAGCGGTTAGAAATCCTTAGGTCGCTGGTTCAAATCCGGCTCGAAGGAGGGATGTTTTGGCCTAAAAATGTGGCCTATCTGGCGTCAATGCAGCTCTCACAGCAGGGACACCCCCATTTTAAGAGAGGTCTCAAAACAGGTTTCCCTGACCGGGAATCGAACCCGGGCCGCGGCGGTGAGAGCGCCGAATCCTAGCCACTAGACCACCAGGGAGAGCTTGGCTTCCTCTTGGGCCAAAAAAGGCACCGCTGAGATTTGAACTCAGGATCTCCTGTT
The DNA here is from genome assembly GCF_038355195.1 of Osmerus mordax. Classification (NCBI taxonomy): domain Eukaryota; kingdom Metazoa; phylum Chordata; class Actinopteri; order Osmeriformes; family Osmeridae; genus Osmerus; species Osmerus mordax. Next base: position 9,172,689 of record NC_090074.1, read on the forward strand.
TACTAGACAGGCGCTTTGACCAACTAAGCCACGGCGCCTTGCTTAATGCTCCATGACGGGCTCAGGCTGCTGTGTTCTCTTTGGGTAGGTGCTTTGAGCTGGGGTCTACAGCGTCTTTGAAAGACACCTCCGAAGGTTATGCCCAGCATGCAGCAAAGCCTCTCAAGGCACCAGAATGAAGAGATTTTCCAGCTTCTTCGACTCTGATGGCGGTATAGCTCATTGTCACACAGGCAGGACCCACAACAGAAGTAAACAAGAAAACACTCGTCCCTGGGTGGGCTCGAACCACCATCCTTTCGGTTAACAGCCGAACGCGCTAACCAATTGCGCCACAGAGACCCTGTCTCCGCAGAACCATGAATGAAAAATGGAAGGAAACGCTGGGAGACGTTTCCCAAAACTCCCCATGAAGAAGAGGAGGAGGAGCGGCCATAGTAATAACTCTTCCTGTGATCTGTCAACGGGAGTTTGGGAAACAAAGACAACGACTCTGGTGGGACTCAAACCCACAACCTTTGAATGGCTTTTCTTTGCCCTGCCTAGAAGTGATGGCATGACTCACTTTGAGGAAGCAATCAGAGCTTGATTTTGCCAGTTCTGTAAAAGAGTGAGCTCTCACAGCGTCCGCAATTAAGAATTTTTTTTCCCAATGGAGGGCCACCCATAATGACCGCTGACCCCGACGTGATTTGAACACACAACCTTCTGATCTGGAGTCAGACACGCTACCGTTGCGCCACGAGGCCTGTGTGCATGTAAGGAGGCAACACTCGGACGTGGACTCTGATGTGCAAACGCTGTGCCGCAAAGTGCGCTGAGAGTACCAACTATGGCGTGAACGCCATCAGGATTGACGTCCCAATGGACGTCGCCAAGCTTCTCCTGGGATTCAACAAGATTACTTTAGTGCCTGTGCAACACTGCCTGAACGATTCCACAGAAGAAGTCCCCAAAAACGCAATTCTAATTGCAACCTGGCTGAGATCACGCAGACTAGAGACAGCTGCAGGGGTCACGAGACAGTCTCGTGACCCCTGCAGCTGTTCCTTGAAACCAATCTCATAACAAGTTCAAAATCAAACTCGTTCATACGATCCATATTGACCTTACATGAACAAATTCATTGTCAAAGACATTTTGACGGGTGCGTGCTCACTAATGTTGACGATTGGCAAAGTATTTCTATTCTTCAACGAGCAAACCCCGCTACACTTGCCAGGGATTCGCCATACGTTCCTTAAGGGTTTGTGTGGGCGAGGAGATTTACATGCGGAAGTTCCACAAAATACTCTGAGTTTTCTGTGCTTCCAGAGCCTGTATAGCTCAGTCGGCAGAGCATCAGACTTTTAATCTGAGGGTCCAGGGTTCAAGTCCCTGTTCGGGCGGCGTGTGTTCAAACCTTGTCGGAGCGGCCTGCCATTGTCTCTCTTATATACCTCACTTTGAGGAAACAATGGAAGCTTTTAATCTGAGGGTCCAGCGTTCAAGTCCCTGCGTGAGCTGTGTGTTCAAACTACACAGCATGACTTATGGCACGCAGCAACCCTTGTCTCTGTTGCACGCCTTACTTTGAGACAAAGAATGCAAAAAGCCAGCTGTCACAAAGATTTCCGCTGACACTTAAGTTCCCTGACCGGGAATCGAACCCTGAATGTTCTGACACCTGAAGATGAGGACCAAGTTGCAAAACTAAGCGAGTCAAAGGCAGAGATTTCAACTGACCCTTAGGTTCCCTGACCGGGAATCGAACCCGGGCCGCGGCGGTGAAAGCGCCGAATCCTAGCCACTAGACCACCAGGGAGACTCTTAAAAGAGGATTGCCTCAGCAAGGGCTTTTTTTCTTGCGTGTCTGAACTGGAGGATGGGAGATTGCATGCCTTCCTCGCATATAAAACCCCCCACTCGCTCACCCTTCGATAGCTCAGTTGGTAGAGCGGAGGACTGTAGGTCAAAAGCGGTTAGAAATCCTTAGGTCGCTGGTTCAAATCCGGCTCGAAGGAGGGATGTTTTGGCCTAAAAATGTGGCCTATCTGGCGACAATGCAGCTCTCACAGCAGGGAGACCCCCCATTTTAAGAGAGGTCTCAAAACAGGTTTCCCTGACCGGGAATCGAACCCGGGCCGCGGCGGTGAGAGCGCCGAATCCTAGCCACTAGACCACCAGGGAGAGCTTGGCTTCCTCTGCTCGCTGTCAAAGATACATTTTACATTTACATTTAGTCATTTAGCAGACGCTCTTATCCAGAGCGACTTACAGTAAGTACAGGGACATTCCCCCCGAGGCAAGTAGGGTGAAGTGCCTTGCCCAAGGACACAACGTCATTCGGCAGAGCCAGGGATCGAACCAGCAACCTTCTGATTACTAGTCCGATTCCCTCCGATTCCCTCACCCCTCAGCCACCTGAAGATGAGGACCGAGTTGCAAAACTAAGCGAGTCAAAGGCAGAGATTTCAACTGACCCTTAAGTTCCCTGACCGGGAATCGAACCCGGGCCGCGGCGGTGAAAGCGCCGAATCCTAGCCACTAGACCACCAGGGAGACTTTTAAAAGAGGATTGCCTCAGCAAGGGCTTTTTTTCTTGCGTGTCTGAACTGGAGGATGGGAGATTGCATGCCTTCCTCGCAAATAAAACCTCCCACTCCCTCACCCTTCGATAGCTCAGTTGGTAGAGCGGAGGACTGTAGGTCAAAAGCGGTTAGAAATCCTTAGGCCGCTGGTTCAAATCCGGCTCGAAGGAGGAATGTTTTGGCCTAAAAATGTGGCCTCTCTGGCGACAATGCAACAAGGCTGCTCTCACAGAAGGGAGACCCCCATTTTAAGAGAGATCTCAAAACAGGTTTCCCTGACCAGGAATCGAACCCGGGCCGCGGCGGTGAGAGCGCCGAATCCTAGCCACTAGACCACCAGGGAGACTCTTAAAAGAGGATTGCCTCAGCAAGGGCTTTTTTTCTTGCGTGTCTGAACTGGAGGATGGGAGATTGCATGCCTTCCTCGCAAATAAAACCTCCTACTCGCTCACCCTTCGATAGCTCAGTTGGTAGAGCGGAGGACTGTAGGTCAAAAGCGGTTAGAAATCCTTAGGTCGCTGGTTCAAATCCGGCTCGAAGGAGGGATGTTTTGGCCTAAAAATGTGGCCTATCTGGCGTCAATGCAGCTCTCACAGCAGGGACACCCCCATTTTAAGAGAGGTCTCAAAACAGGTTTCCCTGACCGGGAATCGAACCCGGGCCGCGGCGGTGAGAGCGCCGAATCCTAGCCACTAGACCACCAGGGAGAGCTTGGCTTCCTCTTGGGCCAAAAAAGGCACCGCTGAGATTTGAACTCAGGATCTCCTGTTTACTAGACAGGCGCTTTGACCAACTAAGCCACGGCGCCTTGCTTAATGCTCCACGACGGGCTCAGGCTGCTGTGTTCTCTTTGGGTAGGTGCTTTGAGCTGGGGTCTACAGCGTCTTTGAAAGACACCTCCGAAGGTTATGCCCAGCATGCAGCAAAGCCTCTCAAGGCACCAGAATGAAGAGATTTTCCAGCTTCTTCGACTCTGATGGCGGTATAGCTCATTGTCACACAGGCAGGACCCACAACAGAAGTAAACAAGAAAACACTCGTCCCTGGGTGGGCTCGAACCACCATCCTTTCGGTTAACAGCCGAACGCGCTAACCAATTGCGCCACAGAGACCCTGTCTCCGCAGAACCATGAATGAAAAATGGAAGGAAACGCTGGGAGACGTTTCCCAAAACTCCCCATGAAGAAGAGGAGGAGGAGCGGCCATAGTAATAACTCTTCCTGTGATCTGTCAACGGGAGTTTGGGAAACAAAGACAACGACTCTGGTGGGACTCAAACCCACAACCTTTGAATGGCTTTTCTTTGCCCTGCCTAGAAGTGATGGCATGACTCACTTTGAGGAAGCAATCAGAGCTTGATTTTGCCAGTTCTGTAAAAGAGTGAGCTCTCACAGCGTCCGCAATTAAGAATTTTTTTTCCCAATGGAGGGCCACCCATAATGACCGCTGACCCCGACGTGATTTGAACACACAACCTTCTGATCTGGAGTCAGACGCGCTACCGTTGCGCCACGAGGCCTGTGTGCATGTAAGGAGGCAACACTCGGACGTGGACTCTGATGTGCAAACGCTGTGCCGCAAAGTGCGCTGAGAGTACCAACTATGGCGTGAACGCCATCAGGATTGACGTCCCAATGGACGTCGCCAAGCTTCTCCTGGGATTCAACAAGATTACTTTAGTGCCTGTGCAACACTGCCTGAACGATTCCACAGAAGAAGTCCCCAAAAACGCAATTCTAATTGCAACCTGGCTGAGATCACGCAGACTAGAGACAGCTGCAGGGGTCACGAGACAGTCTCGTGACCCCTGCAGCTGTTCCTTGAAACCAATCTCATAACAAGTTCAAAATCAAACTCGTTCATGCGATCCATATTGACCTTACATGAACAAATTCATTGTCAAAGACATTTTGACGGGTGCGTGCTCACTAATGTTGACGATTGGCAAAGTATTTCTATTCTTCAACGAGCAAACCCCGCTACACTTGCCAGGGATTCGCCATACGTTCCTTAAGGGTTTGTGTGGGCGAGGAGATTTACATGCGGAAGTTCCACAAAATACTCTGAGTTTTCTGTGCTTCCAGAGCCTGTATAGCTCAGTCGGCAGAGCATCAGACTTTTAATCTGAGGGTCCAGGGTTCAAGTCCCTGTTCGGGCGGCGTGTGTTCAAACCTTGTCGGAGCGGCCTGCCATTGTCTCTCTTATATACCTCACTTTGAGGAAACAATGGAAGCTTTTAATCTGAGGGTCCAGCGTTCAAGTCCCTGCGTGAGCTGTGTGTTCAAACTACACAGCGTGACTTATGGCACGCAGCAACCCTTGTCTCTGTTGCACGCCTTACTTTGAGACAAAGAATGCAAAAAGCCAGCTGTCACAAAGATTTCCGCTGACACTTAAGTTCCCTGACCGGGAATCGAACCCTGAATGTTCTGACACCTGAAGATGAGGACCAAGTTGCAAAACTAAGCGAGTCAAAGGCAGAGATTTCAACTGACCCTTAGGTTCCCTGACCGGGAATCGAACCCGGGCCGCGGCGGTGAAAGCGCCGAATCCTAGCCACTAGACCACCAGGGAGACTCTTAAAAGAGGATTGCCTCAGCAAGGGCTTTTTTTCTTGCGTGTCTGAACTGGAGGATGGGAGATTGCATGCCTTCCTCGCAAATAAAACCCCCCACTCGCTCACCCTTCGATAGCTCAGTTGGTAGAGCGGAGGACTGTAGGTCAAAAGCGGTTAGAAATCCTTAGGTCGCTGGTTCAAATCCGGCTCGAAGGAGGGATGTTTTGGCCTAAAAATGTGGCCTATCTGGCGACAATGCAGCTCTCACAGCAGGGAGACCCCCCATTTTAAGAGAGGTCTCAAAACAGGTTTCCCTGACCGGGAATCGAACCCGGGCCGCGGCGGTGAGAGCGCCGAATCCTAGCCACTAGACCACCAGGGAGAGCTTGGCTTCCTCTGCTCGCTGTCAAAGATACATTTTACATTTACATTTAGTCATTTAGCAGACGCTCTTATCCAGAGCGACTTACAGTAAGTACAGGGACATTCCCCCCGAGGCAAGTAGGGTGAAGTGCCTTGCCCAAGGACACAACGTCATTCGGCAGAGCCAGGGATCGAACCAGCAACCTTCTGATTACTAGTCCGATTCCCTCCGATTCCCTCACCCCTCAGCCACCTGAAGATGAGGACCGAGTTGCAAAACTAAGCGAGTCAAAGGCAGAGATTTCAACTGACCCTTAAGTTCCCTGACCGGGAATCGAACCCGGGCCGCGGCGGTGAAAGCGCCGAATCCTAGCCACTAGACCACCAGGGAGACTTTTAAAAGAGGATTGCCTCAGCAAGGGCTTTTTTTCTTGCGTGTCTGAACTGGAGGATGGGAGATTGCATGCCTTCCTCGCAAATAAAACCTCCTACTCGCTCACCCTTCGATAGCTCAGTTGGTAGAGCGGAGGACTGTAGGTCAAAAGCGGTTAGAAATCCTTAGGTCGCTGGTTCAAATCCGGCTCGAAGGAGGGATGTTTTGGCCTAAAAATGTGGCCTATCTGGCGTCAATGCAGCTCTCACAGCAGGGACACCCCCATTTTAAGAGAGGTCTCAAAACAGGTTTCCCTGACCGGGAATCGAACCCGGGCCGCGGCGGTGAGAGCGCCGAATCCTAGCCACTAGACCACCAGGGAGAGCTTGGCTTCCTCTTGGGCCAAAAAAGGCACCGCTGAGATTTGAACTCAGGATCTCCTGTTTACTAGACAGGCGCTTTGACCAACTAAGCCACGGCGCCTTGCTTAATGCTCCATGACGGGCTCAGGCTGCTGTGTTCTCTTTGGGTAGGTGCTTTGAGCTGGGGTCTACAGCGTCTTTGAAAGACACCTCCGAAGGTTATGCCCAGCATGCAGCAAAGCCTCTCAAGGCACCAGAATGAAGAGATTTTCCAGCTTCTTCGACTCTGATGGCGGTATAGCTCATTGTCACACAGGCAGGACCCACAACAGAAGTAAACAAGAAAACACTCGTCCCTGGGTGGGCTCGAACCACCATCCTTTCGGTTAACAGCCGAACGCGCTAACCAATTGCGCCACAGAGACCCTGTCTCCGCAGAACCATGAATGAAAAATGGAAGGAAACGCTGGGAGACGTTTGCCAAAACTCCCCATGAAGAAGAGGAGGAGGAGCGGCCATAGTAATAACTCTTCCTGTGATCTGTCAACGGGAGTTTGGGAAACAAAGACAACGACTCTGGTGGGACTCAAACCCACAACCTTTGAATGGCTTTTCTTTGCCCTGCCTAGAAGTGATGGCATGACTCACTTTGAGGAAGCAATCAGAGCTTGATTTTGCCAGTTCTGTAAAAGAGTGAGCTCTCACAGCGTCCGCAATTAAGAATTTTTTTTCCCAATGGAGGGCCACCCATAATGACCGCTGACCCCGACGTGATTTGAACACACAACCTTCTGATCTGGAGTCAGACACGCTACCGTTGCGCCACGAGGCCTGTGTGCATGTAAGGAGGCAACACTCGGACGTGGACTCTGATGTGCAAACGCTGTGCCGCAAAGTGCGCTGAGAGTACCAACTATGGCGTGAACGCCATCAGGATTGACGTCCCAATGGACGTCGCCAAGCTTCTCCTGGGATTCAACAAGATTACTTTAGTGCCTGTGCAACACTGCCTGAACGATTCCACAGAAGAAGTCCCCAAAAACGCAATTCTAATTGCAACCTGGCTGAGATCACGCAGACTAGAGACAGCTGCAGGGGTCACGAGACAGTCTCGTGACCCCTGCAGCTGTTCCTTGAAACCAATCTCATAACAAGTTCAAAATCAAACTCGTTCATACGATCCATATTGACCTTACATGAACAAATTCATTGTCAAAGACATTTTGACGGGTGCGTGCTCACTAATGTTGACGATTGGCAAAGTATTTCTATTCTTCAACGAGCAAACCCCGCTACACTTGCCAGGGATTCGCCATACGTTCCTTAAGGGTTTGTGTGGGCGAGGAGATTTACATGCGGAAGTTCCACAAAATACTCTGAGTTTTCTGTGCTTCCAGAGCCTGTATAGCTCAGTCGGCAGAGCATCAGACTTTTAATCTGAGGGTCCAGGGTTCAAGTCCCTGTTCGGGCGGCGTGTGTTCAAACCTTGTCGGAGCGGCCTGCCATTGTCTCTCTTATATACCTCACTTTGAGGAAACAATGGAAGCTTTTAATCTGAGGGTCCAGCGTTCAAGTCCCTGCGTGAGCTGTGTGTTCAAACTACACAGCGTGACTTATGGCACGCAGCAACCCTTGTCTCTGTTGCACGCCTTACTTTGAGACAAAGAATGCAAAAAGCCAGCTGTCACAAAGATTTCCGCTGACACTTAAGTTCCCTGACCGGGAATCGAACCCTGAATGTTCTGACACCTGAAGATGAGGACCAAGTTGCAAAACTAAGCGAGTCAAAGGCAGAGATTTCAACTGACCCTTAGGTTCCCTGACCGGGAATCGAACCCGGGTGGCGGCGGTGAAAGCGCCGAATCCTAGCCACTAGACCACCAGGGAGACTGTTAAAAGAGGATTGCCTCAGCAAGGGCTTTTTTTCTTGCGTGTCTGAACTGGAGGATGGGAGATTGCATGCCTTCCTCGCAAATAAAACCCCCCACTCGCTCACCCTTCGATAGCTCAGTTGGTAGAGCGGAGGACTGTAGGTCAAAAGCGGTTAGAAATCCTTAGGTCGCTGGTTCAAATCCGGCTCGAAGGAGGGATGTTTTGGCCTAAAAATGTGGCCTATCTGGCGACAATGCAGCTCTCACAGCAGGGAGACCCCCCATTTTAAGAGAGGTCTCAAAACAGGTTTCCCTGACCGGGAATCGAACCCGGGCCGCGGCGGTGAGAGCGCCGAATCCTAGCCACTAGACCACCAGGGAGAGCTTGGCTTCCTCTGCTCGCTGTCAAAGATACATTTTACATTTACATTTAGTCATTTAGCAGACGCTCTTATCCAGAGCGACTTACAGTAAGTACAGGGACATTCCCCCCGAGGCAAGTAGGGTGAAGTGCCTTGCCCAAGGACACAACGTCATTCGGCAGAGCCAGGGATCGAACCAGCAACCTTCTGATTACTAGTCCGATTCCCTCCGATTCCCTCACCCCTCAGCCACCTGAAGATGAGGACCAAGTTGCAAAACTAAGCGAGTCAAAGGCAGAGATTTCAACTGACCCTTAGGTTCCCTGACCGGGAATCGAACCCGGGCCGCGGCGGTGAAAGCGCCGAATCCTAGCCACTAGACCACCAGGGAGACTTTTAAAAGAGGATTGCCTCAGCAAGGGCTTTTTTTCTTGCGTGTCTGAACTGGAGGATGGGAGATTGCATGCCTTCCTCGCAAATAAAACCTCCCACTCCCTCACCCTTCGATAGCTCAGTTGGTAGAGCGGAGGACTGTAGGTCAAAAGCGGTTAGAAATCCTTAGGTCGCTGGTTCAAATCCGGCTCGAAGGAGGAATGTTTTGGCCTAAAAATGTGGCCTCTCTGGCGACAATGCAACAAGGCTGCTCTCACAGAAGGGAGACCCCCATTTTAAGAGAGATCTCAAAACAGGTTTCCCTGACCAGGAATCGAACCCGGGCCGCGGCGGTGAGAGCGCCGAATCCTAGCCACTAGACCACCAGGGAGAGCTTGGCTTCCTCTTGGGCCAAAAAAGGCACCGCTGAGATTTGAACTCAGGATCTCCTGTTTACTAGACAGGCGCTTTGACCAACTAAGCCACGGCGCCTTGCTTAATGCTCCACGACGGGCTCAGGCTGCTGTGTTCTCTTTGGGTAGGTGCTTTGAGCTGGGGTCTACAGCGTCTTTGAAAGACACCTCCGAAGGTTATGCCCAGCATGCAGCAAAGCCTCTCAAGGCACCAGAATGAAGAGATTTTCCAGCTTCTTCGACTCTGATGGCGGTATAGCTCATTGTCACACAGGCAGGACCCACAACAGAAGTAAACAAGAAAACACTCGTCCCTGGGTGGGCTCGAACCACCATCCTTTCGGTTAACAGCCGAACGCGCTAACCAATTGCGCCACAGAGACCCTGTCTCCGCAGAACCATGAATGAAAAATGGAAGGAAACGCTGGGAGACGTTTGCCAAAACTCCCCATGAAGAAGAGGAGGAGGAGCGGCCATAGTAATAACTCTTCCTGTGATCTGTCAACGGGAGTTTGGGAAACAAAGACAACGACTCTGGTGGGACTCAAACCCACAACCTTTGAATGGCTTTTCTTTGCCCTGCCTAGAAGTGATGGCATGACTCACTTTGAGGAAGCAATCAGAGCTTGATTTTGCCAGTTCTGTAAAAGAGTGAGCTCTCACAGCGTCCGCAATTAAGAATTTTTTTTCCCAATGGAGGGCCACCCATAATGACCGCTGACCCCGACGTGATTTGAACACACAACCTTCTGATCTGGAGTCAGACGCGCTACCGTTGCGCCACGAGGCCTGTGTGCATGTAAGGAGGCAACACTCGGACGTGGACTCTGATGTGCAAACGCTGTGCCGCAAAGTGCGCTGAGAGTACCAACTATGGCGTGAACGCCATCAGGATTGACGTCCCAATGGACGTCGCCAAGCTTCTCCTGGGATTCAACAAGATTACTTTAGTGCCTGTGCAACACTGCCTGAACGATTCCACAGAAGAAGTCCCCAAAAACGCAATTCTAATTGCAACCTGGCTGAGATCACGCAGACTAGAGACAGCTGCAGGGGTCACGAGACAGTCTCGTGACCCCTGCAGCTGTTCCTTGAAACCAATCTCATAACAAGTTCAAAATCAAACTCGTTCATACGATCCATATTGACCTTACATGAACAAATTCATTGTCAAAGACATTTTGACGGGTGCGTGCTCACTAATGTTGACGATTGGCAAAGTATTTCTATTCTTCAACGAGCAAACCCCGCTACACTTGCCAGGGATTCGCCATACGTTCCTTAAGGGTTTGTGTGGGCGAGGAGATTTACATGCGGAAGTTCCACAAAATACTCTGAGTTTTCTGTGCTTCCAGAGCCTGTATAGCTCAGTCGGCAGAGCATCAGACTTTTAATCTGAGGGTCCAGGGTTCAAGTCCCTGTTCGGGCGGCGTGTGTTCAAACCTTGTCGGAGCGGCCTGCCACTGTCTCTCTTATATACCTCACTTTGAGGAAACAATGGAAGCTTTTAATCTGAGGGTCCAGCGTTCAAGTCCCTGCGTGAGCTGTGTGTTCAAACTACACAGCGTGACTTATGGCACGCAGCAACCCTTGTCTCTGTTGCACGCCTTACTTTGAGACAAAGAATGCAAAAAGCCAGCTGTCACAAAGATTTCCGCTGACACTTAAGTTCCCTGACCGGGAATCGAACCCTGAATGTTCTGACACCTGAAGATGAGGACCAAGTTGCAAAACTAAGCGAGTCAAAGGCAGAGATTTCAACTGACCCTTAGGTTCCCTGACCGGGAATCGAACCCGGGCCGCGGCGGTGAAAGCGCCGAATCCTAGCCACTAGACCACCAGGGAGACTCTTAAAAGAGGATTGCCTCAGCAAGGGCCTTTTTTCTTGCGTGTCTGAACTGGAGGATGGGAGATTGCATGCCTTCCTCGCAAATAAAACCCCCCACTCGCTCACCCTTCGATAGCTCAGTTGGTAGAGCGGAGGACTGTAGGTCAAAAGCGGTTAGAAATCCTTAGGTCGCTGGTTCAAATCCGGCTCGAAGGAGGGATGTTTTGGCCTAAAAATGTGGCCTATCTGGCGACAATGCAGCTCTCACAGCAGGGAGACCCCCCATTTTAAGAGAGGTCTCAAAACAGGTTTCCCTGACCGGGAATCGAACCCGGGCCGCGGCGGTGAGAGCGCCGAATCCTAGCCACTAGACCACCAGGGAGAGCTTGGCTTCCTCTGCTCGCTGTCAAAGATACATTTTACATTTACATTTAGTCATTTAGCAGACGCTCTTATCCAGAGCGACTTACAGTAAGTACAGGGACATTCCCCCCGAGGCAAGTAGGGTGAAGTGCCTTGCCCAAGGACACAACGTCATTCGGCAGAGCCAGGGATCGAACCAGCAACCTTCTGATTACTAGTCCGATTCCCTCCGATTCCCTCACCCCTCAGCCACCTGAAGATGAGGACCGAGTTGCAAAACTAAGCGAGTCAAAGGCAGAGATTTCAACTGACCCTTAAGTTCCCTGACCGGGAATCGAACCCGGGCCGCGGCGGTGAAAGCGCCGAATCCTAGCCACTAGACCACCAGGGAGACTTTTAAAAGAGGATTGCCTCAGCAAGGGCTTTTTTTCTTGCGTGTCTGAACTGGAGGATGGGAGATTGCATGCCTTCCTCGCAAATAAAACCTCCCACTCCCTCACCCTTCGATAGCTCAGTTGGTAGAGCGGAGGACTGTAGGTCAAAAGCGGTTAGAAATCCTTAGGTCGCTGGTTCAAATCCGGCTCGAAGGCGGAATGTTTTGGCCTAAAAATGTGGCCTCTCTGGCGACAATGCAACAAGGCTGCTCTCACAGAAGGGAGACCCCCATTTTAAGAGAGATCTCAAAACAGGTTTCCCTGACCAGGAATCGAACCCGGGCCGCGGCGGTGAGAGCGCCGAATCCTAGCCACTAGACCACCAGGGAGACTCTTAAAAGAGGATTGCCTCAGCAAGGGCTTTTTTTCTTGCGTGTCTGAACTGGAGGATGGGAGATTGCATGCCTTCCTCGCAAATAAAACCTCCCACTCCCTCACCCTTCGATAGCTCAGTTGGTAGAGCGGAGGACTGTAGGTCAAAAGCGGTTAGAAATCCTTAGGTCGCTGGTTCAAATCCGGCTCGAAGGAGGAATGTTTTGGCCTAAAAATGTGGCCTCTCTGGCGACAATGCAACAAGGCTGCTCTCACAGAAGGGAGACCCCCATTTTAAGAGAGATCTCAAAACAGGTTTCCCTGACCAGGAATCGAACCCGGGCCGCGGCGGTGAGAGCGCCGAATCCTAGCCACTAGACCACCAGGGAGAGCTTGGCTTCCTCTTGGGCCAAAAAAGGCACCGCTGAGATTTGAACTCAGGATCTCCTGTTTACTAGACAGGCGCTTTGACCAACTAAGCCACGGCGCCTTGCTTAATGCTCCACGACGGGCTCAGGCTGCTGTGTTCTCTTTGGGTAGGTGCTTTGAGCTGGGGTCTACAGCGTCTTTGAAAGACACCTCCGAAGGTTATGCCCAGCATGCAGCAAAGCCTCTCAAGGCACCAGAATGAAGAGATTTTCCAGCTTCTTCGACTCTGATGGCGGTATAGCTCATTGTCACACAGGCAGGACCCACAACAGAAGTAAACAAGAAAACACTCGTCCCTGGGTGGGCTCGAACCACCATCCTTTCGGTTAACAGCCGAACGCGCTAACCAATTGCGCCACAGAGACCCTGTCTCCGCAGAACCATGAATGAAAAATGGAAGGAAACGCTGGGAGACGTTTGCCAAAACTCCCCATGAAGAAGAGGAGGAGGAGCGGCCATAGTAATAACTCTTCCTGTGATCTGTCAACGGGAGTTTGGGAAACAAAGACAACGACTCTGGTGGGACTCAAACCCACAACCTTTGAATGGCTTTTCTTTGCCCTGCCTAGAAGTGATGGCATGACTCACTTTGAGGAAGCAATCAGAGCTTGATTTTGCCAGTTCTGTAAAAGAGTGAGCTCTCACAGCGTCCGCAATTAAGAATTTTTTTTCCCAATGGAGGGCCACCCATAATGACCGCTGACCCCGACGTGATTTGAACACACAACCTTCTGATCTGGAGTCAGACGCGCTACCGTTGCGCCACGAGGCCTGTGTGCATGTAAGGAGGCAACACTCGGACGTGGACTCTGATGTGCAAACGCTGTGCCGCAAAGTGCGCTGAGAGTACCAACTATGGCGTGAACGCCATCAGGATTGACGTCCCAATGGACGTCGCCAAGCTTCTCCTGGGATTCAACAAGATTACTTTAGTGCCTGTGCAACACTGCCTGAACGATTCCACAGAAGAAGTCCCCAAAAACGCAATTCTAATTGCAACCTGGCTGAGATCACGCAGACTAGAGACAGCTGCAGGGGTCACGAGACAGTCTCGTGACCCCTGCAGCTGTTCCTTGAAACCAATCTCATAACAAGTTCAAAATCAAACTCGTTCATACGATCCATATTGACCTTACATGAACAAATTCATTGTCAAAGACATTTTGACGGGTGCGTGCTCACTAATGTTGACGATTGGCAAAGTATTTCTATTCTTCAACGAGCAAACCCCGCTACACTTGCCAGGGATTCGCCATACGTTCCTTAAGGGTTTGTGTGGGCGAGGAGATTTACATGCGGAAGTTCCACAAAATACTCTGAGTTTTCTGTGCTTCCAGAGCCTGTATAGCTCAGTCGGCAGAGCATCAGACTTTTAATCTGAGGGTCCAGGGTTCAAGTCCCTGTTCGGGCGGCGTGTGTTCAAACCTTGTCGGAGCGGCCTGCCACTGTCTCTCTTATATACCTCACTTTGAGGAAACAATGGAAGCTTTTAATCTGAGGGTCCAGCGTTCAAGTCCCTGCGTGAGCTGTGTGTTCAAACTACACAGCGTGACTTATGGCACGCAGCAACCCTTGTCTCTGTTGCACGCCTTACTTTGAGACAAAGAATGCAAAAAGCCAGCTGTCACAAAGATTTCCGCTGACACTTAAGTTCCCTGACCGGGAATCGAACCCTGAATGTTCTGACACCTGAAGATGAGGACCAAGTTGCAAAACTAAGCGAGTCAAAGGCAGAGATTTCAACTGACCCTTAGGTTCCCTGACCGGGAATCGAACCCGGGCCGCGGCGGTGAAAGCGCCGAATCCTAGCCACTAGACCACCAGGGAGACTCTTAAAAGAGGATTGCCTCAGCAAGGGCCTTTTTTCTTGCGTGTCTGAACTGGAGGATGGGAGATTGCATGCCTTCCTCGCAAATAAAACCCCCCACTCGCTCACCCTTCGATAGCTCAGTTGGTAGAGCGGAGGACTGTAGGTCAAAAGCGGTTAGAAATCCTTAGGTCGCTGGTTCAAATCCTGCTCGAAGGAGGGATGTTTTGGCCTAAAAATGTGGCCTATCTGGCGACAATGCAGCTCTCACAGCAGGGAGACCCCCCATTTTAAGAGAGGTCTCAAAACAGGTTTCCCTGACCGGGAATCGAACCCGGGCCGCGGCGGTGAGAGCGCCGAATCCTAGCCACTAGACCACCAGGGAGAGCTTGGCTTCCTCTGCTCGCTGTCAAAGATACATTTTACATTTACATTTAGTCATTTAGCAGACGCTCTTATCCAGAGCGACTTACAGTAAGTACAGGGACATTCCCCCCGAGGCAAGTAGGGTGAAGTGCCTTGCCCAAGGACACAACGTCATTCGGCAGAGCCAGGGATCGAACCAGCAACCTTCTGATTACTAGTCCGATTCCCTCCGATTCCCTCACCCCTCAGCCACCTGAAGATGAGGACCGAGTTGCAAAACTAAGCGAGTCAAAGGCAGAGATTTCAACTGACCCTTAAGTTCCCTGACCGGGAATCGAACCCGGGCCGCGGCGGTGAAAGCGCCGAATCCTAGCCACTAGACCACCAGGGAGCCTTTTAAAAGAGGATTGCCTCAGCAAGGGCTTTTTTTCTTGCGTGTCTGAACTGGAGGATGGGAGATTGCATGCCTTCCTCGCAAATAAAACCTCCCACTCCCTCACCCTTCGATAGCTCAGTTGGTAGAGCGGAGGACTGTAGGTCAAAAGCGGTTAGAAATCCTTAGGTCGCTGGTTCAAATCCGGCTCGAAGGCGGAATGTTTTGGCCTAAAAATGTGGCCTCTCTGGCGACAATGCAACAAGGCTGCTCTCACAGAAGGGAGACCCCCATTTTAAGAGAGATCTCAAAACAGGTTTCCCTGACCAGGAATCGAACCCGGGCCGCGGCGGTGAGAGCGCCGAATCCTAGCCACTAGACCACCAGGGAGACTCTTAAAAGAGGATTGCCTCAGCAAGGGCTTTTTTTCTTGCGTGTCTGAACTGGAGGATGGGAGATTGCATGCCTTCCTCGCAAATAAAACCTCCCACTCCCTCACCCTTCGATAGCTCAGTTGGTAGAGCGGAGGACTGTAGGTCAAAAGCGGTTAGAAATCCTTAGGTCGCTGGTTCAAATCCGGCTCGAAGGAGGAATGTTTTGGCCTAAAAATGTGGCCTCTCTGGCGACAATGCAACAAGGCTGCTCTCACAGAAGGGAGACCCCCATTTTAAGAGAGATCTCAAAACAGGTTTCCCTGACCAGGAATCGAACCCGGGCCGCGGCGGTGAGAGCGCCGAATCCTAGCCACTAGACCACCAGGGAGAGCTTGGCTTCCTCTTGGGCCAAAAAAGGCACCGCTGAGATTTGAACTCAGGATCTCCTGTTTACTAGACAGGCGCTTTGACCAACTAAGCCACGGCGCCTTGCTTAATGCTCCACGACGGGCTCAGGCTGCTGTGTTCTCTTTGGGTAGGTGCTTTGAGCTGGGGTCTACAGCGTCTTTGAAAGACACCTCCGAAGGTTATGCCCAGCATGCAGCAAAGCCTCTCAAGGCACCAGAATGAAGAGATTTTCCAGCTTCTTCGACTCTGATGGCGGTATAGCTCATTGTCACACAGGCAGGACCCACAACAGAAGTAAACAAGAAAACACTCGTCCCTGGGTGGGCTCGAACCACCATCCTTTCGGTTAACAGCCGAACGCGCTAACCAATTGCGCCACAGAGACCCTGTCTCCGCAGAACCATGAATGAAAAATGGAAGGAAACGCTGGGAGACGTTTGCCAAAACTCCCCATGAAGAAGAGGAGGAGGAGCGGCCATAGTAATAACTCTTCCTGTGATCTGTCAACGGGAGTTTGGGAAACAAAGACAACGACTCTGGTGGGACTCAAACCCACAACCTTTGAATGGCTTTTCTTTGCCCTGCCTAGAAGTGATGGCATGACTCACTTTGAGGAAGCAATCAGAGCTTGATTTTGCCAGTTCTGTAAAAGAGTGAGCTCTCACAGCGTCCGCAATTAAGAATTTTTTTTCCCAATGGAGGGCCACCCATAATGACCGCTGACCCCGACGTGATTTGAACACACAACCTTCTGATCTGGAGTCAGACGCGCTACCGTTGCGCCACGAGGCCTGTGTGCATGTAAGGAGGCAACACTCGGACGTGGACTCTGATGTGCAAACGCTGTGCCGCAAAGTGCGCTGAGAGTACCAACTATGGCGTGAACGCCATCAGGATTGACGTCCCAATGGACGTCGCCAAGCTTCTCCTGGGATTCAACAAGATTACTTTAGTGCCTGTGCAACACTGCCTGAACGATTCCACAGAAGAAGTCCCCAAAAACGCAATTCTAATTGCAACCTGGCTGAGATCACGCAGACTAGAGACAGCTGCAGGGGTCACGAGACAGTCTCGTGACCCCTGCAGCTGTTCCTTGAAACCAATCTCATAACAAGTTCAAAATCAAACTCGTTCATACGATCCATATTGACCTTACATGAACAAATTCATTGTCAAAGACATTTTGACGGGTGCGTGCTCACTAATGTTGACGATTGGCAAAGTATTTCTATTCTTCAACGAGCAAACCCCGCTACACTTGCCAGGGATTCGCCATACGTTCCTTAAGGGTTTGTGTGGGCGAGGAGATTTACATGCGGAAGTTCCACAAAATACTCTGAGTTTTCTGTGCTTCCAGAGCCTGTATAGCTCAGTCGGCAGAGCATCAGACTTTTAATCTGAGGGTCCAGGGTTCAAGTCCCTGTTCGGGCGGCGTGTGTTCAAACCTTGTCGGAGCGGCCTGCCACTGTCTCTCTTATATACCTCACTTTGAGGAAACAATGGAAGCTTTTAATCTGAGGGTCCAGCGTTCAAGTCCCTGCGTGAGCTGTGTGTTCAAACTACACAGCGTGACTTATGGCACGCAGCAACCCTTGTCTCTGTTGCACGCCTTACTTTGAGACAAAGAATGCAAAAAGCCAGCTGTCACAAAGATTTCCGCTGACACTTAAGTTCCCTGACCGGGAATCGAACCCTGAATGTTCTGACACCTGAAGATGAGGACCAAGTTGCAAAACTAAGCGAGTCAAAGGCAGAGATTTCAACTGACCCTTAGGTTCCCTGACCGGGAATCGAACCCGGGCCGCGGCGGTGAAAGCGCCGAATCCTAGCCACTAGACCACCAGGGAGACTCTTAAAAGAGGATTGCCTCAGCAAGGGCTTTTTTTCTTGCGTGTCTGAACTGGAGGATGGGAGATTGCATGCCTTCCTCGCAAATAAAACCCCCCACTCGCTCACCCTTCGATAGCTCAGTTGGTAGAGCGGAGGACTGTAGGTCAAAAGCGGTTAGAAATCCTTAGGTCGCTGGTTCAAATCCGGCTCGAAGGAGGGATGTTTTGGCCTAAAAATGTGGCCTATCTGGCGACAATGCAGCTCTCACAGCAGGGAGACCCCCCATTTTAAGAGAGGTCTCAAAACAGGTTTCCCTGACCGGGAATCGAACCCGGGCCGCGGCGGTGAGAGCGCCGAATCCTAGCCACTAGACCACCAGGGAGAGCTTGGCTTCCTCTGCTCGCTGTCAAAGATACATTTTACATTTACATTTAGTCATTTAGCAGACGCTCTTATCCAGAGCGACTTACAGTAAGTACAGGGACATTCCCCCCGAGGCAAGTAGGGTGAAGTGCCTTGCCCAAGGACACAACGTCATTCGGCAGAGCCAGGGATCGAACCAGCAACCTTCTGATTACTAGTCCGATTCCCTCCGATTCCCTCACCCCTCAGCCACCTGAAGATGAGGACCGAGTTGCAAAACTAAGCGAGTCAAAGGCAGAGATTTCAACTGACCCTTAAGTTCCCTGACCGGGAATCGAACCCGGGCCGCGGCGGTGAAAGCGCCGAATCCTAGCCACTAGACCACCAGGGAGACTTTTAAAAGAGGATTGCCTCAGCAAGGGCTTTTTTTCTTGCGTGTCTGAACTGGAGGATGGGAGATTGCATGCCTTCCTCGCAAATAAAACCTCCCACTCCCTCACCCTTCGATAGCTCAGTTGGTAGAGCGGAGGACTGTAGGTCAAAAGCGGTTAGAAATCCTTAGGCCGCTGGTTCAAATCCGGCTCGAAGGAGGAATGTTTTGGCCTAAAAATGTGGCCTCTCTGGCGACAATGCAACAAGGCTGCTCTCACAGAAGGGAGACCCCCATTTTAAGAGAGATCTCAAAACAGGTTTCCCTGACCAGGAATCGAACCCGGGCCGCGGCGGTGAGAGCGCCGAATCCTAGCCACTAGACCACCAGGGAGACTCTTAAAAGAGGATTGCCTCAGCAAGGGCTTTTTTTCTTGCGTGTCTGAACTGGAGGATGGGAGATTGCATGCCTTCCTCGCAAATAAAACCTCCTACTCGCTCACCCTTCGATAGCTCAGTTGGTAGAGCGGAGGACTGTAGGTCAAAAGCGGTTAGAAATCCTTAGGTCGCTGGTTCAAATCCGGCTCGAAGGAGGGATGTTTTGGCCTAAAAATGTGGCCTATCTGGCGTCAATGCAGCTCTCACAGCAGGGACACCCCCATTTTAAGAGAGGTCTCAAAACAGGTTTCCCTGACCGGGAATCGAACCCGGGCCGCGGCGGTGAGAGCGCCGAATCCTAGCCACTAGACCACCAGGGAGAGCTTGGCTTCCTCTTGGGCCAAAAAAGGCACCGCTGAGATTTGAACTCAGGATCTCCTGTTTACTAGACAGGCGCTTTGACCAACTAAGCCACGGCGCCTTGCTTAATGCTCCACGACGGGCTCAGGCTGCTGTGTTCTCTTTGGGTAGGTGCTTTGAGCTGGGGTCTACAGCGTCTTTGAAAGACACCTCCGAAGGTTATGCCCAGCATGCAGCAAAGCCTCTCAAGGCACCAGAATGAAGAGATTTTCCAGCTTCTTCGACTCTGATGGCGGTATAGCTCATTGTCACACAGGCAGGACCCACAACAGAAGTAAACAAGAAAACACTCGTCCCTGGGTGGGCTCGAACCACCATCCTTTCGGTTAACAGCCGAACGCGCTAACCAATTGCGCCACAGAGACCCTGTCTCCGCAGAACCATGAATGAAAAATGGAAGGAAACGCTGGGAGACGTTTGCCAAAACTCCCCATGAAGAAGAGGAGGAGGAGCGGCCATAGTAATAACTCTTCCTGTGATCTGTCAACGGGAGTTTGGGAAACAAAGACAACGACTCTGGTGGGACTCAAACCCACAACCTTTGAATGGCTTTTCTTTGCCCTGCCTAGAAGTGATGGCATGACTCACTTTGAGGAAGCAATCAGAGCTTGATTTTGCCAGTTCTGTAAAAGAGTGAGCTCTCACAGCGTCCGCAATTAAGAATTTTTTTTCCCAATGGAGGGCCACCCATAATGACCGCTGACCCCGACGTGATTTGAACACACAACCTTCTGATCTGGAGTCAGACGCGCTACCGTTGCGCCACGAGGCCTGTGTGCATGTAAGGAGGCAACACTCGGACGTGGACTCTGATGTGCAAACGCTGTGCCGCAAAGTGCGCTGAGAGTACCAACTATGGCGTGAACGCCATCAGGATTGACGTCCCAATGGACGTCGCCAAGCTTCTCCTGGGATTCAACAAGATTACTTTAGTGCCTGTGCAACACTGCCTGAACGATTCCACAGAAGAAGTCCCCAAAAACGCAATTCTAATTGCAACCTGGCTGAGATCACGCAGACTAGAGACAGCTGCAGGGGTCACGAGACAGTCTCGTGACCCCTGCAGCTGTTCCTTGAAACCAATCTCATAACAAGTTCAAAATCAAACTCGTTCATACGATCCATATTGACCTTACATGAACAAATTCATT
Source organism: Osmerus mordax (assembly GCF_038355195.1). Classification (NCBI taxonomy): domain Eukaryota; kingdom Metazoa; phylum Chordata; class Actinopteri; order Osmeriformes; family Osmeridae; genus Osmerus; species Osmerus mordax. Next base: position 9,193,137 of record NC_090074.1, read on the forward strand.
GTCAAAGACATTTTGACGGGTGCGTGCTCACTAATGTTGACGATTGGCAAAGTATTTCTATTCTTCAACGAGCAAACCCCGCTACACTTGCCAGGGATTCGCCATACGTTCCTTAAGGGTTTGTGTGGGCGAGGAGATTTACATGCGGAAGTTCCACAAAATACTCTGAGTTTTCTGTGCTTCCAGAGCCTGTATAGCTCAGTCGGCAGAGCATCAGACTTTTAATCTGAGGGTCCAGGGTTCAAGTCCCTGTTCGGGCGGCGTGTGTTCAAACCTTGTCGGAGCGGCCTGCCACTGTCTCTCTTATATACCTCACTTTGAGGAAACAATGGAAGCTTTTAATCTGAGGGTCCAGCGTTCAAGTCCCTGCGTGAGCTGTGTGTTCAAACTACACAGCGTGACTTATGGCACGCAGCAACCCTTGTCTCTGTTGCACGCCTTACTTTGAGACAAAGAATGCAAAAAGCCAGCTGTCACAAAGATTTCCGCTGACACTTAAGTTCCCTGACCGGGAATCGAACCCTGAATGTTCTGACACCTGAAGATGAGGACCAAGTTGCAAAACTAAGCGAGTCAAAGGCAGAGATTTCAACTGACCCTTAGGTTCCCTGACCGGGAATCGAACCCGGGCCGCGGCGGTGAAAGCGCCGAATCCTAGCCACTAGACCACCAGGGAGACTCTTAAAAGAGGATTGCCTCAGCAAGGGCCTTTTTTCTTGCGTGTCTGAACTGGAGGATGGGAGATTGCATGCCTTCCTCGCAAATAAAACCCCCCACTCGCTCACCCTTCGATAGCTCAGTTGGTAGAGCGGAGGACTGTAGGTCAAAAGCGGTTAGAAATCCTTAGGTCGCTGGTTCAAATCCGGCTCGAAGGAGGGATGTTTTGGCCTAAAAATGTGGCCTATCTGGCGACAATGCAGCTCTCACAGCAGGGAGACCCCCCATTTTAAGAGAGGTCTCAAAACAGGTTTCCCTGACCGGGAATCGAACCCGGGCCGCGGCGGTGAGAGCGCCGAATCCTAGCCACTAGACCACCAGGGAGAGCTTGGCTTCCTCTGCTCGCTGTCAAAGATACATTTTACATTTACATTTAGTCATTTAGCAGACGCTCTTATCCAGAGCGACTTACAGTAAGTACAGGGACATTCCCCCCGAGGCAAGTAGGGTGAAGTGCCTTGCCCAAGGACACAACGTCATTCGGCAGAGCCAGGGATCGAACCAGCAACCTTCTGATTACTAGTCCGATTCCCTCCGATTCCCTCACCCCTCAGCCACCTGAAGATGAGGACCAAGTTGCAAAACTAAGCGAGTCAAAGGCAGAGATTTCAACTGACCCTTAGGTTCCCTGACCGGGAATCGAACCCGGGCCGCGGCGGTGAAAGCGCCGAATCCTAGCCACTAGACCACCAGGGAGACTTTTAAAAGTGGATTGCCTCAGCAAGGGCTTTTTTTCTTGCGTGTCTGAACTGGAGGATGGGAGATTGCATGCCTTCCTCGCAAATAAAACCTCCCACTCCCTCACCCTTCGATAGCTCAGTTGGTAGAGCGGAGGACTGTAGGTCAAAAGCGGTTAGAAATCCTTAGGTCGCTGGTTCAAATCCGGCTCGAAGGAGGAATGTTTTGGCCTAAAAATGTGGCCTCTCTGGCGACAATGCAACAAGGCTGCTCTCACAGAAGGGAGACCCCCATTTTAAGAGAGATCTCAAAACAGGTTTCCCTGACCAGGAATCGAACCCGGGCCGCGGCGGTGAGAGCGCCGAATCCTAGCCACTAGACCACCAGGGAGAGCTTGGCTTCCTCTTGGGCCAAAAAAGGCACCGCTGAGATTTGAACTCAGGATCTCCTGTTTACTAGACAGGCGCTTTGACCAACTAAGCCACGGCGCCTTGCTTAATGCTCCACGACGGGCTCAGGCTGCTGTGTTCTCTTTGGGTAGGTGCTTTGAGCTGGGGTCTACAGCGTCTTTGAAAGACACCTCCGAAGGTTATGCCCAGCATGCAGCAAAGCCTCTCAAGGCACCAGAATGAAGAGATTTTCCAGCTTCTTCGACTCTGATGGCGGTATAGCTCATTGTCACACAGGCAGGACCCACAACAGAAGTAAACAAGAAAACACTCGTCCCTGGGTGGGCTCGAACCACCATCCTTTCGGTTAACAGCCGAACGCGCTAACCAATTGCGCCACAGAGACCCTGTCTCCGCAGAACCATGAATGAAAAATGGAAGGAAACGCTGGGAGACGTTTGCCAAAACTCCCCATGAAGAAGAGGAGGAGGAGCGGCCATAGTAATAACTCTTCCTGTGATCTGTCAACGGGAGTTTGGGAAACAAAGACAACGACTCTGGTGGGACTCAAACCCACAACCTTTGAATGGCTTTTCTTTGCCCTGCCTAGAAGTGATGGCATGACTCACTTTGAGGAAGCAATCAGAGCTTGATTTTGCCAGTTCTGTAAAAGAGTGAGCTCTCACAGCGTCCGCAATTAAGAATTTTTTTTCCCAATGGAGGGCCACCCATAATGACCGCTGACCCCGACGTGATTTGAACACACAACCTTCTGATCTGGAGTCAGACGCGCTACCGTTGCGCCACGAGGCCTGTGTGCATGTAAGGAGGCAACACTCGGACGTGGACTCTGATGTGCAAACGCTGTGCCGCAAAGTGCGCTGAGAGTACCAACTATGGCGTGAACGCCATCAGGATTGACGTCCCAATGGACGTCGCCAAGCTTCTCCTGGGATTCAACAAGATTACTTTAGTGCCTGTGCAACACTGCCTGAACGATTCCACAGAAGAAGTCCCCAAAAACGCAATTCTAATTGCAACCTGGCTGAGATCACGCAGACTAGAGACAGCTGCAGGGGTCACGAGACAGTCTCGTGACCCCTGCAGCTGTTCCTTGAAACCAATCTCATAACAAGTTCAAAATCAAACTCGTTCATACGATCCATATTGACCTTACATGAACAAATTCATTGTCAAAGACATTTTGACGGGTGCGTGCTCACTAATGTTGACGATTGGCAAAGTATTTCTATTCTTCAACGAGCAAACCCCGCTACACTTGCCAGGGATTCGCCATACGTTCCTTAAGGGTTTGTGTGGGCGAGGAGATTTACATGCGGAAGTTCCACAAAATACTCTGAGTTTTCTGTGCTTCCAGAGCCTGTATAGCTCAGTCGGCAGAGCATCAGACTTTTAATCTGAGGGTCCAGGGTTCAAGTCCCTGTTCGGGCGGCGTGTGTTCAAACCTTGTCGGAGCGGCCTGCCACTGTCTCTCTTATATACCTCACTTTGAGGAAACAATGGAAGCTTTTAATCTGAGGGTCCAGCGTTCAAGTCCCTGCGTGAGCTGTGTGTTCAAACTACACAGCGTGACTTATGGCACGCAGCAACCCTTGTCTCTGTTGCACGCCTTACTTTGAGACAAAGAATGCAAAAAGCCAGCTGTCACAAAGATTTCCGCTGACACTTAAGTTCCCTGACCGGGAATCGAACCCTGAATGTTCTGACACCTGAAGATGAGGACCAAGTTGCAAAACTAAGCGAGTCAAAGGCAGAGATTTCAACTGACCCTTAGGTTCCCTGACCGGGAATCGAACCCGGGCCGCGGCGGTGAAAGCGCCGAATCCTAGCCACTAGACCACCAGGGAGACTCTTAAAAGAGGATTGCCTCAGCAAGGGCTTTTTTTCTTGCGTGTCTGAACTGGAGGATGGGAGATTGCATGCCTTCCTCGCAAATAAAACCCCCCACTCGCTCACCCTTCGATAGCTCAGTTGGTAGAGCGGAGGACTGTAGGTCAAAAGCGGTTAGAAATCCTTAGGTCGCTGGTTCAAATCCGGCTCGAAGGAGGGATGTTTTGGCCTAAAAATGTGGCCTATCTGGCGACAATGCAGCTCTCACAGCAGGGAGACCCCCCATTTTAAGAGAGGTCTCAAAACAGGTTTCCCTGACCGGGAATCGAACCCGGGCCGCGGCGGTGAGAGCGCCGAATCCTAGCCACTAGACCACCAGGGAGAGCTTGGCTTCCTCTGCTCGCTGTCAAAGATACATTTTACATTTACATTTAGTCATTTAGCAGACGCTCTTATCCAGAGCGACTTACAGTAAGTACAGGGACATTCCCCCCGAGGCAAGTAGGGTGAAGTGCCTTGCCCAAGGACACAACGTCATTCGGCAGAGCCAGGGATCGAACCAGCAACCTTCTGATTACTAGTCCGATTCCCTCCGATTCCCTCACCCCTCAGCCACCTGAAGATGAGGACCGAGTTGCAAAACTAAGCGAGTCAAAGGCAGAGATTTCAACTGACCCTTAAGTTCCCTGACCGGGAATCGAACCCGGGCCGCGGCGGTGAAAGCGCCGAATCCTAGCCACTAGACCACCAGGGAGACTTTTAAAAGAGGATTGCCTCAGCAAGGGCTTTTTTTCTTGCGTGTCTGAACTGGAGGATGGGAGATTGCATGCCTTCCTCGCAAATAAAACCTCCCACTCCCTCACCCTTCGATAGCTCAGTTGGTAGAGCGGAGGACTGTAGGTCAAAAGCGGTTAGAAATCCTTAGGTCGCTGGTTCAAATCCGGCTCGAAGGAGGAATGTTTTGGCCTAAAAATGTGGCCTCTCTGGCGACAATGCAACAAGGCTGCTCTCACAGAAGGGAGACCCCCATTTTAAGAGAGATCTCAAAACAGGTTTCCCTGACCAGGAATCGAACCCGGGCCGCGGCGGTGAGAGCGCCGAATCCTAGCCACTAGACCACCAGGGAGACTCTTAAAAGAGGATTGCCTCAGCAAGGGCTTTTTTTCTTGCGTGTCTGAACTGGAGGATGGGAGATTGCATGCCTTCCTCGCAAATAAAACCTCCTACTCGCTCACCCTTCGATAGCTCAGTTGGTAGAGCGGAGGACTGTAGGTCAAAAGCGGTTAGAAATCCTTAGGTCGCTGGTTCAAATCCGGCTCGAAGGAGGGATGTTTTGGCCTAAAAATGTGGCCTATCTGGCGTCAATGCAGCTCTCACAGCAGGGACACCCCCATTTTAAGAGAGGTCTCAAAACAGGTTTCCCTGACCGGGAATCGAACCCGGGCCGCGGCGGTGAGAGCGCCGAATCCTAGCCACTAGACCACCAGGGAGAGCTTGGCTTCCTCTTGGGCCAAAAAAGGCACCGCTGAGATTTGAACTCAGGATCTCCTGTTTACTAGACAGGCGCTTTGACCAACTAAGCCACGGCGCCTTGCTTAATGCTCCACGACGGGCTCAGGCTGCTGTGTTCTCTTTGGGTAGGTGCTTTGAGCTGGGGTCTACAGCGTCTTTGAAAGACACCTCCGAAGGTTATGCCCAGCATGCAGCAAAGCCTCTCAAGGCACCAGAATGAAGAGATTTTCCAGCTTCTTCGACTCTGATGGCGGTATAGCTCATTGTCACACAGGCAGGACCCACAACAGAAGTAAACAAGAAAACACTCGTCCCTGGGTGGGCTCGAACCACCATCCTTTCGGTTAACAGCCGAACGCGCTAACCAATTGCGCCACAGAGACCCTGTCTCCGCAGAACCATGAATGAAAAATGGAAGGAAACGCTGGGAGACGTTTGCCAAAACTCCCCATGAAGAAGAGGAGGAGGAGCGGCCATAGTAATAACTCTTCCTGTGATCTGTCAACGGGAGTTTGGGAAACAAAGACAACGACTCTGGTGGGACTCAAACCCACAACCTTTGAATGGCTTTTCTTTGCCCTGCCTAGAAGTGATGGCATGACTCACTTTGAGGAAGCAATCAGAGCTTGATTTTGCCAGTTCTGTAAAAGAGTGAGCTCTCACAGCGTCCGCAATTAAGAATTTTTTTTCCCAATGGAGGGCCACCCATAATGACCGCTGACCCCGACGTGATTTGAACACACAACCTTCTGATCTGGAGTCAGACGCGCTACCGTTGCGCCACGAGGCCTGTGTGCATGTAAGGAGGCAACACTCGGACGTGGACTCTGATGTGCAAACGCTGTGCCGCAAAGTGCGCTGAGAGTACCAACTATGGCGTGAACGCCATCAGGATTGACGTCCCAATGGACGTCGCCAAGCTTCTCCTGGGATTCAACAAGATTACTTTAGTGCCTGTGCAACACTGCCTGAACGATTCCACAGAAGAAGTCCCCAAAAACGCAATTCTAATTGCAACCTGGCTGAGATCACGCAGACTAGAGACAGCTGCAGGGGTCACGAGACAGTCTCGTGACCCCTGCAGCTGTTCCTTGAAACCAATCTCATAACAAGTTCAAAATCAAACTCGTTCATACGATCCATATTGACCTTACATGAACAAATTCATTGTCAAAGACATTTTGACGGGTGCGTGCTCACTAATGTTGACGATTGGCAAAGTATTTCTATTCTTCAACGAGCAAACCCCGCTACACTTGCCAGGGATTCGCCATACGTTCCTTAAGGGTTTGTGTGGGCGAGGAGATTTACATGCGGAAGTTCCACAAAATACTCTGAGTTTTCTGTGCTTCCAGAGCCTGTATAGCTCAGTCGGCAGAGCATCAGACTTTTAATCTGAGGGTCCAGGGTTCAAGTCCCTGTTCGGGCGGCGTGTGTTCAAACCTTGTCGGAGCGGCCTGCCACTGTCTCTCTTATATACCTCACTTTGAGGAAACAATGGAAGCTTTTAATCTGAGGGTCCAGCGTTCAAGTCCCTGCGTGAGCTGTGTGTTCAAACTACACAGCGTGACTTATGGCACGCAGCAACCCTTGTCTCTGTTGCACGCCTTACTTTGAGACAAAGAATGCAAAAAGCCAGCTGTCACAAAGATTTCCGCTGACACTTAAGTTCCCTGACCGGGAATCGAACCCTGAATGTTCTGACACCTGAAGATGAGGACCAAGTTGCAAAACTAAGCGAGTCAAAGGCAGAGATTTCAACTGACCCTTAGGTTCCCTGACCGGGAATCGAACCCGGGCCGCGGCGGTGAAAGCGCCGAATCCTAGCCACTAGACCACCAGGGAGACTCTTAAAAGAGGATTGCCTCAGCAAGGGCCTTTTTTCTTGCGTGTCTGAACTGGAGGATGGGAGATTGCATGCCTTCCTCGCAAATAAAACCCCCCACTCGCTCACCCTTCGATAGCTCAGTTGGTAGAGCGGAGGACTGTAGGTCAAAAGCGGTTAGAAATCCTTAGGTCGCTGGTTCAAATCCGGCTCGAAGGAGGGATGTTTTGGCCTAAAAATGTGGCCTATCTGGCGACAATGCAGCTCTCACAGCAGGGAGACCCCCCATTTTAAGAGAGGTCTCAAAACAGGTTTCCCTGACCGGGAATCGAACCCGGGCCGCGGCGGTGAGAGCGCCGAATCCTAGCCACTAGACCACCAGGGAGAGCTTGGCTTCCTCTGCTCGCTGTCAAAGATACATTTTACATTTACATTTAGTCATTTAGCAGACGCTCTTATCCAGAGCGACTTACAGTAAGTACAGGGACATTCCCCCCGAGGCAAGTAGGGTGAAGTGCCTTGCCCAAGGACACAACGTCAGTTGGCACGGCCGGAAAACGAACTGGCAACCTTCAGGTTACTAGCCCGCTTCCCTCACCGCTCAGCCACCTGACGCCCCAGATTGTTTTTGTGTGTTACATAGAGAATTGTGTGTTGTGTTTGTCAAAAAGTGTTTTATGTAACTGAAAACTGAGTCAAAGGCAGAGAATTAGTGTATGGTTTTGCAGATTTGGTGTGTGTTTCTGGTGTTTGTGTCGGGTTTCAGAAATTGTGTGACAAGGAATTTGTGTGTAAGCCATTGAAAAAAGCTAATGCAGCAAAGTCATTTGCCAACCATGCTATGACAGGCCTATTACTGATGAAAGGATATCCCTGCATTTGAGGACAAGTGAGGAAATGTATACGTAGAAAAAGACAGACTCACTGAATATCTTGTTTGGAATAGAAAGTGGATTTCTTGTTTTTGTGAGTCGTTTCTTGGACAGACACTCAGAGTACCTTAGGTCAGGTAAAGGTGCTCTCAGAGTACCTTGAGTCAGGTAAAGGTGCTCTCGGAGTACCTGTATCACAAGCTTCATTATGATGAAGAAATAAAGCCTCTATGATGACCCTGGAGTCTCTGGCCCCGTTTACATGGAGGAAAAACACATATATTTTCATGCAGTTTGGCCTTTCATTTACACGAACACTGAGGTTTTATCACAGAAAACAATCATTTCTAAAAACTCCGGCCAAAGTGGAGATTTCTGAAAACTCAGTTTTTGTGTTTGCGTGTGCACTAGGTTAAACAGAGTTTTAGGCTCTCAAACATCACAGTATGCGACTAAAAATGCATTACGTCATGTGAGCGTCCTATGTTTACAGTTTCTTACTGATCTTGGATGCTGTCAAAGAACTTATATTGACTCTTTGATGCTGTTAAGGTAGTGCTCATTTATGCGTTAATGCAAACCCTTTTGGCCTGTTTGTATTTACAAACACAACTGATTTTTATATCGACGAGCAGAGGCGAACATTTTGAGAATTCTGATTGGTTTGCATGGCTTTATCCTTCTCGTTACACTGCCGCCTACAGGTTTGGCATAGTTATGATGGCGCTTGGGGGCGTATTTATGCGGGTTCATGTAAACAGAAACATTTTTGAAAACGATCTTGTGTGTATGTTATTTTTGAAAACGGAGGGGCAGAAATATTCGTTTCTGTAAATACCCGGCTATGTGTAAACGTGGCCTCTATCTGCTTATGGTGAATGTGCATATCTGTCTTTTGATTTACCTGTTAATGCTATAGTATGAGAGGCCGTATAGGCCATAATTCATACTTGGTCTCACATACACGCCATGACCTCACATATATACCATTATACTCTCACATATATACCATTATACTCTTGCACATAAACTACTTGGTCTCACATACAACACCATAACCTCACATATATACCATTATACTCTCACATATATACCATTATACTCTCACATATGTACCATTATACTCTCACATATATACCATTATACTCTTGCACATAAACTACTTGGTCTCACATATACACCATTATACTCTCACATATATACCATTATACTCTCACATATACACCATTATACTCTTGCACTTAAACTGGCATACTCTCTTACACACACACAAATACCCTCTTATATGCACCATCATACTAAAGTATGACAATATATGTAAGAGACAAATAGTATGTGTGAAACAGAATGTTAGTATATGTACGAGAATAACACGATGTGTAAGAGAGAATACTTGTCTATGTGAGAGAGAATACTTGTCTATGTGAGAGAGAATACTTGTCTATGTGAGAGAGAATACTTGTCTATGTGAGAGAGAATACTTGTCTATGTGAGAGAGTTTGATTGAAACGGAAGGCAGTTTGATTGAAAAGGAAGTAGTACTGAATTCTCAGTTCCTGATTGGCTTACACATGAAGAAGGATTTGGGGTAGATGTAGCTAACGCCCACCTTCTCTATCAAGACGAGACTGAGTGACATGACAAGATGGATTCATTAATAACATTTTGCATACTCCAAATCCTGCGGCGTCATTGTCAGAAATGTTGTATCAAAGACGACAGCCATACACGGGGGCTGTTTCTAACGCTAACGTTGACAATGAAATGCGCCGGCTCTTCAGACCTGGATCAGGTGCATACTCGGCTAATTAAAGACGTCAACGGTTAAAACCCCAGTGCCACGGGACAGTATTCACACAGGCATTGGCTTTAATTTAAATGATAGTTTGTTTCATCAATTGAAAAACTGATCTAGGACTTTTGACTCAAGTAGTGGGGGTCGGTATAGCTTCCTAAACAACTATGGAATTCTACATTTGAGTTTTTTAGTGGATTTGCTTGAATCGTTGTCAGAAATGTTGGAATCAAAGACGACAGACATCCACAGTGGCTATTTCTAACACTAACGATGAAATGCGCCGGCTCTTCAGACCTGGATCAGGTGCATCAAGGAGCGGCAGCAGCCCTCTGTCAGGAGCTAGTCTTAATGCCAGCCAAATGATGGCGCAATCCCAATATCAAACTCTGCAGTATTTCGGTTAAGACTTGACAAAAAATGTGTTTGGCGTGTGGTGCGTTTTGGAATTGTTATTGTGATGTGTTCCCATCGTATTTAAGACGAAATAGTTTACAAAGAAGAGGTTTGTTAATGTGACTGTATACATATCTCACTCATACTGGCTAATCAGCTAACACGTTAAAGTAGCTTAGTCTACATCCAAAGTCGCTGTCGTGAAACTAGCCTCATTTTCACAAAAAGCTTTGGGGTAAAATTAAAAACCTTTAAAAACGTCTACATTTATCCAATATTATTGTGCAAGTATTTTAGTATAGTTAATATGTAATTTAATTCCATAATGTCTCCAGGAATAACTGTAAAAACGTATTTCAGGAACGGGTCTGTCCTCCCTACATTAACGCTGCAGCATTTGGAGTATTCAAAATGTTATTAATAAGTCCAATGGCTTCATTAAGCCGCCCACTCTCTGCCATCTTGCCATGTCACTCAGTCTCGTCTTGATAGGGAAGGTGGGCATTAGCTACATCTACCCCAAATCCTTCTTCTTCATGTGTAAGCCAATCAGGAACTGAGAATTCAGTACTACTTCCTTTTCAATCAAACTGCCTTCCGTTTCAATCAAACTCTCTCACATAGACAAGTATTCTCTCTCACATAGATAAGTATTCTCTCTCACATAGACAAGTATTCTCTCTTACACATCCTGTTATTCTCTTACATATAGTAACATTCTGTTTCACACATACTATTTGTCTCTTACATATATTGTCATACTTTAGTATGATGGTGCATATAAGACGGTATTTTTGTGTGTGTAAGAGAGTATGCCAGTTTATGTGCAAGAGTATAATGGTGTATATGTGAGAGTATAATAGTGTATATGTGAGAGTATAATGGTGTATATGTGAGAGTATAATGGTGTATATGTGAGAGTATGATAGTGTATATGTGAGAGTATAATGGTGTATATGTGAGAGTATAATGGTATATATGTGAGAGTATAATGGTATATATGTGAGAGTATAATGGTGTATATGTGAGAGTATAATGGTATATATGTGAGGTCATGGCGTGTATGTGAGAGTATAATGGTGTATATGTGAGAGTATAATGGTATATATGTGAGAGTATAATGGTATATACGTGAGAGTATAATGGTATATATGTGAGAGTTTAATGGTATATATGTGAGGTCATGGCGTGTATGTGAGATCAAGTATGAATTAAGGCCTATACGGCCTCTCATACTATAGCATTGTGTCCAACCACAAAATACACATCAGTACATCAGAATCTTAGAACCTTTAGTTTTCTAAGTCAACGCACACCTCCCTGTGCTATAGCTTTGTTAGGAAAACAAACAGGATCGTTACACTCCAACTGCAATATAACTTGTTTATTGACAATGATCAGATACAGTAGAGTGTTCCGGACGGTAGTGAGTCTCTGTGATGGTCTACTCCTGATATCCACTCAGCCCAGCGAGTTCCAGCCAGGTGAGAAACTCCCAGTCCTCGTCCGTACTGCTGAAAGTACATTTCTGGCTCCATGGCAACGGTCCTTACGTTGTCCGGGAGAAAGTGGGCCAGGAGACCTGCAGGGTACAAGAACTGAGAGGCAGGAAACCAGAACAAACATCCCACATCAGCCTCCTGGAGAGCCTATGTCCAAGTGTCCTTGAGCAAGACACTGGACCCCAAGCTGCTCCCGATGAACAGGCAAGCCTTGCATGGCAGCTCCGTCGCCGTGGGTGTGTATGAATGGGTGAATGAGAGGTATAATGTAAAGTGCTGTGGTTGCCGGGATGGGCGAATGTGGCTCAGAGGGTAGAGAGAGAGTTTGATTCCCAACTCCTCCAGGCCATGTGTCCAAATGTCCTTGAGCAAGACACTGGACCCCAAGTTGCATGTGAATGGATGAATGAGGGGCATAATGTAAAGCACTTTGGTTGCCGGGACGGGCGGCTGTGGCTCAGAGGGTAGAGAGAGAGTTCTATCCCCAAATCCTCCAGGCAGGAACGTGCACAGATAGACCCCTAGTGGTGCTCAAGCACCTGCCCTTTTGCCCTGGATGAGAAAAGTGCCCCTTCTGCTGGAGCCCTATTTTTTCTTCATTCATCAATATTTAAAAATACAAATTAACAAATTGGCAATGGGTGCCCTTTTTTTTGGTTTGAGCACCTGCCCCCCAAAATGTCTGTGCACGTGCCTACCTCCAGGCCATGTGTCAAAGTGTCCTTGAGCAAGACACCGAACCCCAAGTTGCTCCCGATGGGCAGGCGCCTTGCATGGATGAGAGTGTGTGTGTGTGAAGGCTCCCTTAGTGAAGCGGACCTGGTAGAAAATCCAGGAAATGCTGTGTGGTCAAAGTGAGGTAAAATACCTGGGCTGTTCAGTGGGTCATGGGCCCCCCAAGCCCCAAAGTAAGAAGGTAGAGGTCGGGGAAGAACTGGCCTTGCCCCACAACCAAGTCAAACGTCACAACGTTTTTCCGGTTTGGCCAGTAATTATGGGGCTCATCAACCCATGCTAGCTATGCAGGCTCGCTACACAGGCTTTCATCAAAGGTTCAACTCTTTGTTTTCCTCTGTTGCTCTGCTGATGGACCTCACCAAAACAGGTAGGCCAGAGAAAGTGGTGTGGGGGTCAGAGCTGGAGCCAGCCTCCCAGTCTCTGAGGAACAGACACACCAGACCTCCAGGTTTGTACTGAGGCACAGACACACCAGACCTCCAGGTTTGTACTGAGGCACAGACACACCAGATCTCCAGGTTTGTACTGAGGCACAGACACACCAGACCTCCAGGTTTGTACCTCTGAGACTGGACTCAGTCAAGTCTTGTCCCAGTAATTTGACCCCGAGGAGCACCCATTATCTTCTGACAGAAGCTCAAACCAAGGGAAGGAAAGTATGCAGCAGGGGAAAGGGAAGGGAAGCTCTGGCTAATCTCACTCTACTTAAACGTATCAGTTGGCCATCCTACTGGCTCCCAGACATCTTGAATGTCTTGGCGATGGACTTTCGAAGCGCACGGAACATTCTTACGTGTAGAGGACGTCTAGGGGGCTCCTGGTTGGTCGTGTGGTCCTTCGACAGCTCCAGATTGGCAGGCGAACCACACTTAGCCCCTGTGACAAGACAACATTTTAAATTGGTGAATTTGAAGTTAGGCTTTGTCAGAGTAATTAGCCAAATCTACAGGATCACTTTGTGATTCATTAAGGATGACAAGCAGTGGTGGTCGCTCACCAGGTGTGACGTGAGAGCTGGGGGGCAGCTCCTCCTGGGCTGAGGGCTTCTTGGGCACCGTCTTTCTCTTCCGAAACTGCAGGGGAAAACAAAGAACATGCTGAAATCTATGGAAACTATATGACGACACCTCTCAGTCCATTTAGAACAACAACAGCCACTCTGTCCCAACACTGGCTCTTCATTCTATACTTGCTCCATTACATGAATAACCAACCCATGGTCATTCATTCTGTACTCATACGATATACATTAAGCTCTGCTCTATAAGCTCTATTACATAAATAACCCACCTTGTTCTTGAAGAGCTTGGCTTTCTTCGGCAGGCTCCACCACTTCAAGCCCTTCTTAGGCTTTCTCGTCTCTCCTGCAGAGGTCGACGCTGTCCCAGCATCGATGATGACCGTTGCAGGGCTGAGCTCACCGAGATCTTCCCCAGGACACGGAGCTGCAGCAGCAGACTCACACAGAGTGTCCATCACTCTCTCCGTCAGGATCCTGACCGTGCGGTCCAGGGTCTCCTGGCAGGCCAGGCTGGAGGTCGAGGGAAGGTTCAGCTCAAGGCTCTTCTGCAGCTGACTCTTAACCGAGCTCTCAGCAAAGCTGTGGATGAGCTCCTGTCTGGAGGGCATCGGGGGGCTTTCTGGCAGCATCAGCTCTGACGTGCATCTGGTGGAGCTCACAGGGCTCTGAAGATGCAGGCCGGTGGTGGCTGTCTGCCGGCGGAGCCGACGGACGTTGGCGAGCAGACTCTCTGAGGCGTTCTTGATCTGGAGCGCGTCCAATCCGGCGGAGTCCAGTCTTACGGCGGCATTGGAGACTGTTGGACCCTCTTCGTCCTCACATAACTGGCTGAGATTCTCCAGTATGGAGTCCAAGAGGGCACAGGTCAGGAGGCCGTCCTCACTCCACTTCAGTTCAGCAGTGGAGCACTCTGAAGCTGCTACTTCTGCTCTCATGGCACTGAGAATCACCCCAAGGGTCCTCTTGGTCCAAGAGATGGACGCCTTCGGAGGGATGATCTGAAATGCACGATCTTCAAGAGCCGACAGCTGGTCTGCAGCTTTCTGCAGGGTCCTCAGTGTGCTGTCATAAAGCTTCTGGCTGGAGGAGTGGACCTGCTCCCAGAACTTCATGCCACCAGATCTTGTCTTTGCTGAGGCCCTGTGCTGCTCAACCACCTCGTGGAGATCATCTAGGATCGCTCCAAGCAGGTTCTCACAGTTCTCAGAGGAGACCAGCAGAGATGGACGCTCTGAGCTCTCTGGTTTGGCCGCATGAGGTGAGCCACGAGGGGTCGATGGCTGGCGAGAGAGCTTCTGTGTCGCTCTCCTCAAGGCCTGCTGGAACACATCGTTCCCTTTGGTCGCGTACTCTTTCATGATGGTTCCCACTCTCGTGTCACGAGCCAGGCTCTGCCCAGCTGTGGGTGGGCCCTGAGGACATAAAAAAATCAAGGTCTCCAGGACCTCGGTGGTTCTGTGTCCACTCCCTGGCAGGAGGGAGTCAACAAACAAGGAGCGGTAGATGTGGGAAAAGGACATCTCCGGACGCCTTAGGATCAGCGAATGATCCAGGATGGCTGAGATGCCTTTGATGATCTCATCGATCTCCACTTCCTCTATGCCCTTGTTTAGACAGGCCAACATCTGTTCGTTGGCCAGCTCCTGGAGTTTGGTCAAGCCTTCGTTCTTGGCACTCTCCCGATAGCAGAACTCACTACTTATGGCTCTGCAGGCTGCTGTCACCATGTCGACAGACCGGATCAACAGAAGCCTGATGAGAGACGGGGGCAAACTTTCCAGAGACGTCTCGTTCATCAAATAGACGCTCTCGTCCACCGTCACATCTCCCATCCTGGAAGAGCTCACCAGGGGGGTCAGTTTGGCCGCTGCCTTGCAGACCATCTTCTTGACTTCAGAGGAAACATCCCTTGCATTATATCCTGTGAGGGAGGAGCTGTTCCCTGCTCTGGATGATGAAGACTGGCTGTCCAGCAACTCAACAGCACTTTTCACGGATTCAATGATTCCATCGACCAGGTCACTGGCCAGGGAATGTCCAGAGCGACCACTCCCCTGATAAGGGATCATGACCAAATCCTCAGTTAGTGATAGGCTGGATTGTGATGTGGACGAGCCCTCCTTCCTACACGGCCCAAACTGCTCCTCCAGCTTCAGCTCCACAGCCTGGACAACGTTGGTCCTCGACATGGTGGTCAGGAGCTCTCCGAGGGACCTTCCAGAAGACAGACTGCTGCTCCCTGACCTCCTCAGTAGCGGTAGAGTCTGCACGTCGGCACAGACAGCGGAGAGGAAGTAGCTCACAGAGGAAAAGGTAACAGGCCCTTTTGTTTCTTCTTGGAGTGCGGCCCTGGCTGCTAAGATGTTGCCGATGACCGGCACGATCACCTCAGCTGCCTCAGAGCCCAGACTGGCCTTGGCCTCCACCTGCAGATCCGGAGAGGGAGTTCCACTCTGTCTGCTGAGCACCACCTGACTTTCTGCGTCAGCCTGCAGCAAGGCGGACACTTGGGTCAGCATCTCCTGGGCTAGCAGCCCGGCAGCTGATGTGCTGCAGGTCTGGGCGCCTGGAACATCTCGGCTGGCGTCCAAGTCAAGCAGCAGGTCTGGCAGCCTGTCGTTGTTGATCAGCTGCAACACCACTCTGATCACAGAGATGGGCAGCTTGGTGCGGCTCGACAGGGCTGAGGAGCAGGCTGTCTTCATCGCCCTCTGGCTGGCAGACATGGTGCTGCTGCTGGCTGTGCCGGGGGGCATTCTCTCCACTCCACTGACGCCCTGGGAAGTGGACGCAACCTCCAGGGCTTCCAGCTGGTCTTTTGACCCAGTGGCGGGTACAGAAGGAGGGGGCAGATCTGAAGGCTCGACCAGGTCCATGTCCTCCAAACTTGGAGGCCTCATGGTCAACACCCTGATGAAGGTCACCTTGTTTCCAGACAGACTCCCCTCTCTTCCCTCGTTCACCCCGGGCTGAGATGAGTCTGTCTTATCTTTCTCCATATCTCGTCCTTAGCACTTGCTGCTGCAGTCTGGTTTGAGAGAGAGGCTTTCACACCTGATCGATCCCTTGAAAAAGCAGACTTTTCCAAAGAACACAGAGAATATAATTACTTTTTCATAATAATCTAATATCTATACTTACATATCTACATGAAATCATTTGTCTTGGAAATGTAAACCTTGCAAATTAAGGTGCAAAACAATTGGACCCATATTACATTATAATATTTCTGTGTTCCAATACGAATTTGTCAAGGTGAAAGTGTTGCAGTAATCCAAATCCTTGTCCAATAAAATGTTTACGTAAAACTGAGCACAGTGATCAGAACGGCCTTTTACAGTATATTTGATGAATTATGTCATTTTAGTCATTTTTTTTAGCAGACGCTCTTATCCAGAGCGACTTACAGTAAGTACAGGGACATCATAATGCAGCAAACGTCATTCAACAGCAGACTACGAAATTTGAAGATGGCTCTATTTACTTTTCCAAAGAACACAGAGAATAATAGGCTACAATAACTTTTTCAGATTAATGTATTATCTACCTTCATATCTAACCTTCATATCTAACCGAGAACATCGTCTTGAAAATGTAAACCTTACAACTTGAAAAAGTCCCAATATCTTCCTTACAACTTGAAAAAGTCTAAATATCTCTCTTACAACTTGAAAAAGTTGCAAGGTGCAAAACAATCTGAACATTTACTTACATATATAATATATCTGTGTTCCAATACGAATTTGTCAAGGTGAAAGCGTCGCAGAGATCCAAATCCTTTTCCAATAAATGTTTCTATAAGAAATGAGAGCAGTGATCAGAACGGCCTTTTATAGTTTAGTTGATGAATTACGTCATAATACAGCAAACGTCATCAAACAGCAGATGGCGCTCTTTCAGAGATATATATAAAGGGTAGATGTTTCGTCCGCGTTGCCGGACAACGGAGTCGAACGTCCGCACATGGCGACCATCTTGCTACAGTCAACTCGCTCACCCATCATAACATTGTGTTGATGCTTACATGTACTTTTTAAATGACCATAACTTCAATGTTCAACCGATTTTTAAACGGTTTGCTTTGTTATCAACGTCAGATGCCGTTATGCCACTGCATACTTCTATTCTATAAAAAAAACAATTATTCATAAGTATGCAGTATCCTTTATATTTACATTTATTCATTTAGCAGACGCTTTTATCCAAAGCGACTTCCAAGAGAGAGCTTTAAAAAGTGCATAGGTCACTGATCATAACAACAAGATAGCCAAAAAACATCGCGAGTAGCCAAAACATGAAGCACACATTGTGAACAACCAAAGTAAGTGCCAAAGGGATATATATCTCTGGCGCTCTTTACCAAAGAACTTATATTGACTTGAGTGCTTCCCAGATGTTGTGAGTCTATGTAAGACTTGTATGTGTGTATTGTGTTCGCCATCACTCTGCCGAACGACTTTCAGTAATAAGTGTCCTCCAGTATGACTGGTCATTAGGGATGGGCAATATATCGAATATTAGCGATAATATCGCAATAATTTTGACGACAATGTAAAATTTGAAAATACAGTGAATATCAAATATTTCAAATGCAAGCATACTTTCCCAAAGAACGGGCCGAACGTCCAATATTACGTCCCCCTTTCGTCTTGTCGTGTATTCCCGCGCAAGAAACGTGAGGTGGGGGAGGCTCTTTTTTTAACTGCTTAAATTTGCACTAGACATTTTGTACTTTGTAACAATAGCTGTTATATCTAAATTGTTTTTGTTGTTTTCTAAGGGAGGCAAAAGAAAATCATGTTTTTTATTATTTAAAAGCAAATGCAAACATATAGATATATCGCATATTGTAAAAATGTTGACAATATCAAGATATCATTTTTTTATATATTGCCCAGCCCTACTGGTCACAGAGTACTTTGTTTCGTGCTTTAATATTCGAAGAAAGCAAATACAACAATCCAAGTATACAGTGTCTTCAGAAAACTTCCTTTAAAGTGGCCCTAATACTTTTCCATACCATCCAATTTAAAGTACTGTACCTGCGTTAATGCGTCAGTGGCTTTTGAACAAATTTGCATTACTGTGTGATTGCGAACAACCACTATTATTTTGACCATCATCGTGATCCCAATAATCATTTTAATCACCATGATCATCATTATTAGAACATCATCAGCATCATCATCATCACTACCATCATCTTCATCAGGGAATACCTTCACCCACAGTCAACAATAACAGGGCAGTCAGTTAAACAGAGTGTGATGTGAGAGCTATATACAAGGAGAGAAGTACAAGGATGCATAGAACACAGGTGGGAAAGACCAATACCCTCCTCCCCTCCCCATTCCTCTCTTCTCCTCTAAACAGAACGCAATGATCGTCACAGTGACAGAACCTCAGGAGAAACATCCCTTGATAATAATCCCTGACAGGCAGCTGGGGGCGGAGCCAGGCTTATGAGGTAGACACAGAGAGCCACCCCCTAACTCAAGAACCCAGAACACAACCCTCGGGTTGCTAGGTTACGGAGAGTCAAGAACTGGGCTGTCTGTGTTGTTGTTGTTGCTCTCCTCCTGTTCCTCCTCCTCTTGTTCCTTGCTCAGGAGGTCAGGGCTCAAGTTCCTGGTCTCGGCGATGAGGCGCTTCACTCCCACCATCCATTGGCCCACCTCGGTCACATGGTCGACCATTAGGGAGCGGTGGATGTCATCTGCAGAGTCCCAGTGACGACCACGCAGCTCTGAGGAGTCCACACACACACACACAGGTTGGGGTGGGGCTGTGTGTGTGTGTGTGTGTGTGTGTGTGTGTGTGTGTGTAACACCCCCCTCCTAGTGATACGTCAGAAGACCCTCACATTTTATAAAAGTTTCAAAAAGAGCAGTTTTGTTATTTAAAAATAAAACTTTTTTTTGTTGAAGATTTGTTGAAATCAAGACCAGGGTTGATTTAGTTTGAGTAACACTGCCAGGATGGGGTGGGGGTTGTGGGGGTGTATGTGTGTTATGGTGTGTGTGACTGTATTTGTGAGTGTAACCATGTGTCTGTGTGTATGTATTCTTGAGCGTATGTGGGTGTAGGTGTATCTGTAGGTGTGTGTCTACTGCACCTTGTGCCAGGGTGCTCATCCTGCGTCGTACAGGAAGTGACAGCCTGCCAGACCTCCACATGTCCTCGAACAGTCTCACACGCTTCTCCACGTCATCACATACCTGCTTCTGTATGGGGACACACCAACAACATGCATGACCTCAACAACATGCATGACCCCAACAACACACATGACTGTAGCAGAGATAATGTGTGTGTAGGTGTGAATGTGTCAGCCCTTACCCTGACAGTGTGCCGACAGGCAGTCAGCGCCCAGTTGAGACCAGCCAGTACATCGTCAATGACAAGCTCCTTCTCCGATTGGCTGCTGCCAGTGCCTCTGTGCGCTGCCATTGGACACTGAGCAGGAGGGGGTGTTCCCAGTCCACAGGGGGGCTTGGCGACTGGGGGGCAGGCACGAGGGGGTGTGTTCATACTGCATGGAGGAGGGGCTATTGGGTTGGTGGGAGGAGTCAGTGGCACTGTTGTGGGTGGTGTCATTTCTGGAACTGGACCTATGAGAGAAGAAAACATGAAGACTTTGGGATGGAGGGAGAGGAGGAGGAAGAGGAAAGAGGAGGAGAAAAAGAAGGGACAGGGAGAGTAAGCAGAGGTGGAAGTGTTGGAGAAGAGGAGGAGGCAGAAGTGGAAGGAAGGAGGAAAAGGAGACAGATTAAGGAGAGGAGAAAGAAGACAAGAAAGAGGGAGAGGAGGAGAAAGGGTGTTGTTGAAAGAGGAGTCAGAGACATTAACCTACAAGGAGATCCAGTGAGTTGTGGAGGAGGGACTCTCTTGTTGAGCAGAGTCCGTTTGGGGCCGCCCTGCGCCTGGGCCGCCTGGAGTCCGTAGGAGAACTGAGGCGGGTCGTTCCAGCCTCGGTCCTGGTTACCTGGGAGACAACGGGGACACGTTCACCAGAACGCAAGTTCGGTCACTATTGTTACTAGCTAGTAAATACGGAAATTGACAAACACTCGTCAACAACCACGAGCAACGTTATCAAAACTAGTCTATTGTCTGAAAGTTTGTACAACACTTGTTTTTCATAATGCCCCAAGCAGAGTAGTTGACAACGAAGCAGTAAGACTTCAAGATCACACAGTTTGCTAGTAAAGATGTCTCTGAATTGAATTCGCTTCTGATACATTGCTAGTCTAATTCTAGCCAGCGAACTGGCGATAACCTACTAGGTTACATAGTAGATTTCCATGTAATCCATTTCCGTTCACTTGAGATCATTTTGCTCGTTATAGTAATGTGAAATCACATGTCAAATACCTGGTTTTATGTACAGATCCTCCATAGCTGTGTCAAACTTCGTCTCACCCTGAACCACTTTCCGTGATCAGTAGTGATTGCAGCGTTAACTGTGGCTACGTGTTTATTTCCGGACACGTGGCTGGCTGACGCGTATCGTGTAATGCATTTCCTTGACGCCCTTTACATTTCTGAGACCCAAAATACAGCTGACAGTACAAGACAATACACAGACAATACATTATGTCCACGGTTGTGCAACCTTAGTATTTATTTATTTTGTCCAATTGAAAGGACATCATGGGAATGTGAACGACCTCAGGAATTGGCGTGTTATTCTACTCAGTTAACAAAGTTATAGATGCACTAATACTATGATAAGAAAACTAGGTTTTTACATGCATTTTCCTTAAAATATGTTTATTTGCCACATCCAACCACTTATATTATGTGAAAATTTCAAATGATCATTTTATTTTAATGCACAACTCTGTAGGTAACAAAGCTTGTTTCAATACTAAGTCTCTCACTTTCTTTCTTTTTCTCTCTCCCTCTCTCTCACGTGCACACTTACACAATATTTTCAATAAATCGTCCTCCACAGGTGAAAGAGCAGACAGACACAGGATTCACCAGCTGTTTATTACTCCAACAGAGACCATCACTGGGGTTCTAGGTTGATACAACTGGGCCAAAACAATCACTGGTTAAAAAAAGTAGCTTCATTTACATGACATCCTATTCTCTTTGTGCTAATTACTGCAAATATATAGATAGAGAAACATATTTATATTCTACAATTATAAATAGCAAAAACAAAACAAACAATTCTCAAGGTGCTACATGATCTTTCCCTCTGTAACATCCCTCAGATCTCAATCAGAAACAGTAGACAGCATTTCGGGTGCATTTGATTTGCGGCAGAGTGAGATCTTTAAAGGAATGTCTTTAATGGGCTCATTGTACAGGATAAATCAAATCAAGTGCACATCATGTATTTGGCCCAGAGCTGATCTTGGTCTTCCTGACTCACCCTCCTCCTAGCCTGCCTCATCTTCTTCCCAGCTAGCCTCACCTGTCTCACCCTCTTCCCAGCTAGCTTCACCTGTCTCACCATCCTCCCAGCCTGCCTCAATCTCCTCCCAGCCTGCTTTACTTGTCTCACTACTTAAAAGGGGACCTGAGTTGTGTTCTCATATAGTACATGATGCAGAATGCAGGGAAAGGGGCTGTTGCATATTAGTATAATAGATCATAGATGGATACATACGTACATAGCCTCTCTGTGAGGCCTATCGTGGAGCTGTGGGGCCTGTCGTGGAGTTGTGTGAAGGTTGCAATCCCTCTCTGAGAATATTCATGCATAGTATCCTGGAGCAGATCAGTACCCCAGTCACCTGCACAGGTACCCCGTCAAAGCACACCATATCGGTCATTCAGAGCTTATGCAGTGCAAATGTATGTGTGTGCACGTGCTATGTGTGTGTGTGTGTGTGTGCACGTGCCATGTGTGTGTGTATCGGGGGCATTCCTGTTAAGTGTGTCACTTTGTGTTAGGGGTTAGGGCCTAAAGTACAGGTGCTGGGTGGTGTGTGAGCCAATCGCTGTGATGGTGGGGTACCTGTGGCAGCATTCAGTTGCCAAGCGTGTTAGCGAGCATGCCTTACTGCTGTGATTGGGGGGGGGGGGGAGTGGGGGTGGGGACTGGAAGGGCGACTGGGGAGCGGGGGGACTGGAGAGAGAGAGGGGGGGGGACTGGGCCGAGGGAGCCGACAAACGCATCACCAAACTTCTGTTAAATCTAGAACATGTTGTAATGCTTTCCTCTTTGCTTATTTTCAATAAGCTGGTCTGAAATCAGCTAGCTCACCTTTAGTATTTATTATACTGAGTAGTCTCACCCTATCAGAGAGCTAGCTGACCTATCTTCCTGCTGACAGTCTATGGATCCAGTCAATCCGAGAGCTCGCTGATCTAGTTTCCTGCTGACAGTCTCGGGCTCCAGCCAAGCTTGATGAGTCAACTAGCCTTTACACAATACAAACTCCACTCAACCATTAGTACACTGGTTGTCAGACTCAACAAAATAATTTTTGTTTTTGGTGTCATTCAATGGGAATATAAGGTTGACACATTGTGATGAATATACCTCAATTACATACTCCTTGATATACATCTAAAACTCCCTAATTATACTATATGGGTTTATTTGAAATAAAACAGCCCATGTTACAGACTACTGTGTCCTGGTGGACCTGGTCCATGAAGGACCTGGTCTTCTGCTGATGATCAAATTCATTGATAAAATGGTTCAGTTATTGCTGCTGTTGTTGTTGCTGGGCAGTTTAGCCACAGGTGGGGGGCTGGTAGGGGACATGGTATGGTGAAAGGTGAAAGGTATTCTGGGTTATGGAGTCAGGATGTCACTCCTCTCCCTCAGGTCTGGAGGTTCAGAAGTGACCTTCTAAGAATTGATGTTTTTTTTTTTTACCTTTCAAAGTAAAAGTAGAATGACCTTAAATGTTAACATTCATTACCACACAAAGCTTCCACAGAGGTTAAACATTTTTCTCACAATGTTTCTGATATTAAACTTCAATCAAACTGGGAGTCCAGAGTGAATCCCCAGTAACTCTGTGGAGTTGCTTGTGCTGAACTGTAGTTTAATGTCCTCACAACTAGATGGCAGCACACAACCATCCTTGATGCAAGCTAGAGGACGCAGTCACACCCTCTTCCATCTACTAGGGAGAATCTCTTCGACTCCCCTGTCAAACTGCTCTCATAGCTTCGATCACCCCCCTCCCTCATTCCTTCTCTCTACCCATCTGTCCCCCCCCCACCTTCCTTCCTCCCGACCACCACCTTCTCCCCATTCACCTCCCTCTCTTAACTCCTCCCTTTTCCTCCCTTCCTCCCCCCCCCCCCTGTTATGGGGTGGACACAGTTGACTGTTTGTTCCGGAAGGTTTCGAAGAACGCCAGCATGCCCTTCTTGACACTGGGGGCAGAGCCTGCCTTGGAGGGGGCGTGTCCCAGATGGCGTGGTGGGAAGGTGAAGCCATCCATGGAGTTGGCCCGCTTGACCTTTGAACCCGCTCGCCACATCTTTGACCTGGGGGGTGGAGTCTGGGCCACCAAGCACTTTTGGTACTGGACCTATAGGGAGAGATCTGTTTTAGAGCTCTGCCTTAGCTAGCATCCCTCCATTCCTTCCTTCTTTCTTTCCTTACTTCCTTCTTCCTGCCTTCCCTTCTTCCTTTCTTCCTTCCCTTCATCCTCCTCCCTCTTTTATTCCCATCTTCTGTCCTTAACACCTTCCTTCCTGTCACTAATAAGGACATACAGCTACTCACAGTGAGCATGACCCCTCACTTATGACCCTTGACCCATCCCGTCTGACCCCTGACCCACCATGCATGCGGCCTGCACAGCCTCAGAGATAATGCCGGCGTCCGGTTCGCACCAGAACACGTGACAATCGAAGCCCTGTGTGCCAGCGTCCACGATCACGGCAAAGGTGTGGGTGTCATGGCCGACGCCCAGGAAGGTGAGGTATCGCACCTCAGACTCCCAGAACGACTCATCCTTATCCTGAGAAACAGACAGGTCAGACAGACAGGTTCCTTATCCTGAGAGACAGACAGATGCAGAGAGAGAGAGAGATAGAAATAGGATAGGGGGTAGAGAAAGAGAGGTACAGAGCGAGAGGTAGAGAGAGAGAGGCAGGGGGAGAGAGGGTGTAGTATGTAGTGCAGTGCTCCTCACCTCTCCTTTCCACAGGGACAGCACTTTGTCAGTCACATGGAGGACAATGGGCTCCCACTCATCCCTGTCTGTGGTATTCATGATGCTCTCTATGGCCCTGTTCAGAACCTCCATACCTACACCGAGAGGAGAGGAGGAGGAGATGAAGAGGAGAGGAGGAGAGTAGAATGGCAGAAGAAAAGGAGTGGAAAGGTCAGGAGGAGAGGATCAGGAGAAGGGGAGGAGAGGAGAGGAAGAGGAGAAGAGCAGGAGAGCAGGAGAGGAGGAGAGGACTCACCCATGGCCCTGCAGACAGGCAGGTTACCGACGTACTGGACATCAAACTTCTGTACCCTCTGTCTGACGGCATCCAGGAAATCCACTGCAACGCAGCACACAACGTCAGCCAATCACACAGCCATGCCATCACCGTCACAGCCAATTACACAATAACCTTCATTCTACAACCAATCACACCATCAGCCCAGGTCATTAGACCAGGAGGATCTCTGTAGCAGAGCATCAAACCACCTCCACAATGTAACCAGGCTCACAGGATTGTTTCCGAGATAAGGCAGCCTCACCTTGGCGTGGGAGGTCCTCGGGGGAGATGCTCTCCATGGTGACAGAGCGGGCCATGGATGGGTGGAGTGATGCCTTCTCCGACATAATCTACACACACACACATTTATTAATAGAGCAAACTCATTGTGTGTGTGCTTGCGTGTGCGTGTGTGTGTCAGCATCACCTTTGAGCACATCTGGTGCAGTGCGCTGGCGATGGCCTTGGCTGGAGCGTTGCAACGGAACACATGACACTTGAGCATGCAGGTGTCTTTATCACTAGCCACGAACGCAAAGTCCCTGAGAGTATGAGAGGAGAGGTGGGAAGAGGAGAGGTAAGGGGAGGGGTGGGGAGGAGAGGAGAGGTGGGGAGAGGAGAGGAAAGGGGAGGGGTGGGGAGGGGAGGGGAGGGGAGGAGAGGTGGGGAGAGGAGAGGAGGTAGTCCACACCTCAGCATGAGTTGAATAGGAGACATTAAGTCAGGCAAGACTAAAGGATCCCAGACAACTTTGTAAGCATGTCACAGATAATGATTGTTCTGGTCATTCTAACTCAAGTCATTTTAAAATACAGAAAGCCAAACCCATCCACCCATCTCTCCATCCATCTATCTATCCATCAAGCCATTCACCCATCCATTCATCCATCCATCTGGCCAGTTGTCCAGAACATCGCTACACAGCCCATATCAGACTAAACTTCTGGAGATGCTACATGATGATGCAAGCTGATGACGAAGCACAAACGTCACTGCAACAGAAAGTCCACCAATAAAATTCTGATTACCTGTCTCTATGGCAACCAGGGGCGGAGAGAAAAGAAGCAGAGTTAAAAAGTTAGAATCTACAGGAAGCTGCTCCAAAGGGTGGACAACCAACAGGAAGTAAACAGGAAGTAGAAAAGCAATGCCGGCAATGAACTGCAGTCTCACGGACAAACAGACAACCGCAATCTGACTGGCTGAGTACCATGAATGAGCAGCAATGCCATTGGCTGACCTGCCATTGTTGCAGCCCACGCCCCACACACGGATGCTCATTATTGGCTGGCAGTGGATGAGGGTGTGGTCTATGGGGTCCATCAGGCTCAAGGTGTCCTTCTTCAGAACCATCATCATGTCCTGACCCTAAGGGTCAAAGGTCAACTCTTGTTAGGGTTCATAATAATAATGAGTTTAGTAGACGTTTTTAGCCATAGTGACTTACAGATGGGGATGATTTATTCCATATCATCTCTTCTTCTCCCCTCTCCCCTTCCTCACCTCACCTCACTCAGTATTTTTGTTAAACAAAAAACCCAAACATATGGCAGCAGAACCACAAGGTCTGCCATGAGAGGCGACTGTATAGTTCCATTAAGGAAAAGCACTTTTAGTAAATCCGCTATCTCTGTGAGAGCTTCCCATGTCTGGAATACACTGCCATCAGACACACATAACTGCACCACCTATCACACTATCACACCAAAAACGTGAAGACATGGCTAAAGGTTAACCAGATTTGTGAACATAACCCCTAACTGAGTATTGCCGCTTTCCATGTTGTCTGTAGCTTGTGAGGTGTGGAAACACTTTGTTTCTTTTATGGATTTAGTCTTGTTGCTTTTTGTTCTATATTGCTCTATCTGTATGCTACGTCTTGCTTGTCCTACGTTGCCCTGCGTGTGCTCATTGTTTAATGATTGTATTGTAACTGTTTTTAATAACCTGCCCAGGGACTGCGGTTGAAAATTAGCCGACTGGCTAAAACCGGCACTTTTACTGAAACGTTGATTAATGTGTACTGTCCCTGTAAAAATAAACAAAATAAACTAAACCCCCCCCTTCCTTCCTCATCTCCCCTCCACCTTCCTCACCTCCCCCCAGGCCCCCAGCACGTCGCGGTCCTCAGCCTTGTTGTGGGAAAGCTGCTGGATGCAGTTGTTGACAGCAAGACTACTTTTCCCAGGAGTCAGTTCTTCCTCTGGAATCTCTACCCAGCCCAAGGAGCGCACAGCGAAGCACTGAGGAGAGGAGGAAATGAAGAGAGACAGGGGGGAAGGAGAGGAGGGAAGAGGAGAGGAGAGGGAAGGAGAAGAGAGGGAGGGGAAGGAGAGGAGAGGGAAGGAGAAAAGAAGAGCAGAGGTGAGGAGAGGAGAGGAGAGAGAGGGGAAATAGAGGAGAGAAGGGGGAAGGAGGTGAGAGGAGGGGAGACAAGAGATTAAGTGTATATATGGAGCATCTCAGTACTGCATGCAGCAATCTATTATCCTGCCAGATCAATACCCCCTGCCCGGCTCCTTACCTCTGCCCCCCCCTTCTCCACACCCCCTTCTCCCTGTACCTCCCCCCTCATATCCCACTTAAGTGCACAGCTCTATCAGCTTTATTGGAGAAATGTACCTGAGTGCATTAGTCCTGTAAAGGCTACTTTGTGTGTGTGTCTGTGTGTGCATGGGCATGTGTGCGTATCTTGGCCCTAAACAGAATATTACAACAAAAAGTCCTGTTGACCAGGGCGGTCTCCATTACACTCCCACCCCCTCTGGTTTAACCCCTGGGAAGATTAATGCAGATCCCAGCAAGGGGGTGGGCGGGGGGGGGGGGGGGGGGCTGGGGGGAGACAGACAAAGATGCTGAAACAGCCCTTCTGTTACCTCCGGTTACTTCCTGTTACCATGGAGAACTCTGAAGAGATAGGCAGGTCTGGGCTCTGATCCATCTAAATCATTATTGTGCCATTAATTTCTGTTCTATATCATTCGATTTCATCCATTTATTCCATCCTGTATCCCTCTATTCCCCCCCATCTCCTGCAGTATTTAGTTCAGGTCAATCCTGTATCATCCAAGACATTTCTGTAGGGTTTCTGCAGTGCATTGGAGTATGTGTGTGTGTGTGTGTGTGTGCGTGTGTATGTGCGTGCATCTGTAGGTACCTTGGAATCTGGATCCATGCTGGCAGAGAAATAATCATCCTGCCAGGAGAGCCTAGGACACAGGGACAACACTGTCATTAGAGGAGAGTACTGCTGACACGCACACACACACACACACACACACACACACACACTAACACTCACAAATCCATGCCAACACATACACGTGCACATACAGGCACATGCACACATACTCGCATACTTTACACACACATGAGGAGAGCTGATAGGTCGGGCAGGGGACATCTGGCGCTCCATAGGACGCAGCAACCCTTGAAGAACAGCCAGAATTCCCGCCCTCCAGATCAGCTCAGCTGAATCACACACACGCCTATGCACATACACCCACGCACACGCACACTTACACACACACACAAGTACACTTACAATCACACAAACAGGTACACACACACTAATGCACATACACTCACACACACTCAATATGTGTATATCCTAATATATATATATTAGGATTCATATTGATATTACTGAAGTGATTTCATCAAAATGAAAATGAAATGACCTTCAAGGGGAGCAGGTCTCAATAACCTGACCTGATATGACTGATTACTGTCATCCACAGATGACAGGAATCAGTGTGTGTGTGTTTGTGTGTGCGTTTTTGTGTGTTTACGTGTGAGTGTGTGTGTGTACCTGTTGTTGATAGAGGTGGAGGGACTCTCTGTTAACCTGGGTCTGGACCCTCGTCTGCCATCAACATCTACAATCTGGAGAGAAGAGGACACGTGTGTGTACATGCGTGTGTTGGTGTGTGTGTGTGTGCTGACCTTGCTCTTGCTGTGTGAGGCTATGAGGGTGCTGTAGGGGTGTGTGTGTGTGTGGTCTTGTTTATCCACCCTTGTGGCGACCAAATATCCTCACAAGTATAGTGAAACATGAAAAACTTATAGATTTATAGGTTTTAGGGTTAGAATTATTGTCAGGTTTAGAGGTTAGTGTTAAAAACCGTGCTTGTGAGTGTGTGTCTGTGAATGTGTGTGTCTGTGCTGACCTGGGTCTTGCTGTGTGAGGCGGTGAGGGTGTGTGTCTGTGCTGACCTGGGTCTTGCTGTGTGAGGCGGTGAGGGTGCTGTCCTCCTCAGCGCTGTAAGAGGGATGCTGCCACTGGGTGGCGCCAGTGGGGACATGCCAGTAGTAGGTGCCCAGGCTGTCTCTGATGGTGCGCCAGCCAGACGGCAAGTCACCGTCCAGATCCACACTCTGGTCACTCCACAGGCTGTCTGTGGAGACACACACACGTACACACCAACGTACACACACACACATGTACACACACACACGTACAAACACACATATACACACACAGTAACACAAATAGGAGTCAGAGGAGGGGATGAGATCATTTCAGTAGGCCAGCTGTCACCTTTCAGATTTCCTATTAACCCCTGTACAGTACAATGGATATACTGTGAGTGATAACATGGATCTCAGGAGGATAGAACAACAGTCCACCATGATCCGGACTGAAAGTGCAGAGTAAGAATTTATGAAGAGCAGACTCTCTCCTTGGCAGAGGAGGTGAGAGGAGCAGAGGGAGGAGGATGCCGTTAAGGGAGGAGGGAGAGAGGGGTTGCGTTCCGTGAGTGCTCGGCACGCAAACCTGTTCTGTGACATCAACGCAATGTGCTTAACTGGAGGGAGTGGTGAGAGAGAGAGACAGAGAGAGACAGAGAGAGAGAGAGAGAGAGAGAGAGAGAGAGGAGAAAGAGGGCAGATGGAAAGAGGGAGGGAGAAAGAGACAGTTAGGAAAGGTAGAATTAGAGTGAATTGGAGAGAAAAATTTGAGACAGAGAGAGAGAGGAACAGAGAGAGAGTTTTAGTAGAGAGATGGTAAAAGTGGGTCAGTAGTGACAAGAGCTAGTCTGGGCACGGGTGGACTGAGAGAGCGCATGTCTGTGTATGCGTGTGTGAGTGTGTGTAAATAAATGCATGAGTGTGTGTACCTTAAAGGCCTACTTTGTGTGCCATTCTCAATATGAGGGCAGAGATGAGTGCGGGAAAGGGGGAGTAAGGGGGGGGGGAGGTTGGAACGGAAAGAGAGGGGGTGTTTGTGTCTTTCTGAGAGTTAAGATCTCTCATCAGATGAAAGATTGTGGCTGCATGGTGGTATGGGGGGATAAAGGAATGGTGGGAAGGAGGCTGAAAAATGGAGAGTCTTATTGACTAACTCTCTTACTAACCCACTTCTTGACTGACTCACTGTTTTACCTACTGTTGAGCTGACTGTTTTACTGACTTACTGCTTAAATGACAGCTGAACCGACTGACTGACAAGCTGACTAGTGCCAGTGTGTATTATGTGTTTGTGCCCAGATTTGCTGTCGCTCTTGTTCTGTTGTTCTGAGTGGAGGTGTGTGTGTGGGGGGTGGGGACTTAAAGGTCTTCTTCCAAACATACACAGACCTGCCTGTTCTACCATCCCCTCTACTGTTCTCACTTCTCCTCTCCTCTTCTCCTCTCCTTTCCTCTGCCCTCCTCTCCTGTCCTGTCCTGCTCTGTCCTGTTCAAGTATTGAATGGTTAGATGATACAGGGTATCATATTCCAGCCAGACGGACAGAATTCCTGCATCTCCCCTCACCTCCTCTCCTCTTCTCTCTTCATCTCACCTCCGTGTCTCCTCACTATCCCTCCTCCTCTCCTCTCCTTACCTCCTCACCTCCTCTTCTTACCTTCTCTCCTCACCTCCACTTCTCTTCTCACCTTGTCTCCTCACCTCCTCCTCTCAACACATCTCCTCCACTACTCTCCTCACGTCCTCTCATCACCTCCTCTCTTCACAGTGCTCACTCTGCAGATATTCAATAGAACTGCTCAGATTTCAATGTTTTCCAATTTTTCAAGGGAGAGAGAGTGAGAGAGGGGGGAGATAGAGAAGGAGAGGGAGAAGGATGGAGAGAAGTAGTGAATTATTGATGAGCCTCAAAGAAGAATCTTATCAGTCCACTGTCACTCCAGTACATATGGACATACACAGTGTTTTCGTGTATGTGGTATAAATGTGTGATTCATGTGTGTGTGCATGTGTGTGCGTGCATGTGTGCATATGTGTATGTGTGTTGTTTGTATACGTACAGCTCCTCCTCTCACTGTCACTTATGGCGCCAGTCGCCACAGCGCCAGGCCTTCCAGCCAATCAGATGCTAGATACAGATCAGCGGCAGACTGGCTCCTCGGGACTCCGACTGTTACCTAGGCAATCCCAGGTGGCCAATCAGAGCTGATGCAGAGAATGAGCCGCTGAGGGGGGCTTCTAACAGCTGTAACTACTGTCACATGTGTCTCTACATCTCTCTTTCTCTCTTTTTCTGTCTCTCCTTCCCTCCCTCTTTCCTTCTATTTCTCGTTCTGTCTCCTATTTCTGTATCTGTCTTTCCTTCTCTCTGTCTCATCTCCCTCCATCGCTCTGTACTCTACCAGTGAGGATCTGGGGGATAGAGGGATAGAGATGAGTGATGAAAAGAGAGAAAGAGAGAGGATGCTGCATCTGGTGAGTAAGGTCAGAGACTGCCAGAGGGATTACTGACCAGAGAGGATCACAGCATCAATCAGGGATCAGCACACACACACACTCCACACACACACATACCTCACACATGCACAACACACACACATATACCCGATGTACACACACACATACCCCACATACACGACACACACACGCATACATACACGCACACCTACACACCACATGTGCATTAATACTCAAACACCACACATATACACATCATACGCACATACATACTCACACACCACACATACACACACATACCCCACATACACACACAACACACACACACGCATATATACACACACACACTGACACACACCATATGTATACAATCAACTGATAAACCCCTAACCTTACACAACAACAACTTTCTTGACCCTGGTCTTCATGACCCTGGTCATTCCCTGTAATGTAATCATCTCTCTTTCTCTTTCTATCATTCTCTCTGTCTCTCTGACCTTTTCTCCTTCTCCCTTTTGCTTTCTTTCTCTCCCCATCCTTCTCAGCCCCCCCCCCCTCTCTCTATTGGTTAGCTCCCCTCTTCCTTTGCCTATCTCTCTCTCCCTTTCTCTTTCCCTCTCTTCATCTCTCTCTCTCTCTTTCTCTTCGTCTCTTTCTCTCTCTATGTGAGGGGAGCTATTTTTGGAGCAGTGACGTAGGGTGTTAAGACAGAGGCCAGTGTGTGTGAGTGTGTGGTTGGGGGGTGGGGGGGTGTGAGGGGTGCCTGCGCTGGTGTATTAGAGAGAGTGATACCAGTGCAGTGATGTTGTGTTCTGAATAAAGGGTTATTCAACAAATGAAAATATTTTTGTGAAAGATGTATTCTAAGTCTTCAAGTTTCAAACTGTGTCATAAAAAATGACATAAACAAGTGTCCTACATAGTGTTCAACCCAGTTAACTGTCTGCATCCCTCTCTCTGCACGTGGCAACAGTTACCACGACAACACAGTCCTGTGGCAACTACCAGCTAAACATATCCCATAATTGGCATGTCTGCAGAGGACCACTCTGGTGGCCTTCAGAGGAGGGGCGAGGATAGTACAGACTATCCTAGCCCAGACAAAGTCTGGGCTAGGATAGTAACCTTCACATAGGCCATTCAGAGAGGAAGGGCAACGACAATACAGTGTAGAATTCAATACCATCAATACCTTAGAATTATTTAGACTGTTGTACTTTTTCTACTTTTTATATTTAAGATTCTTATATGTTTATCTTATGCACCTTCCTGCCACAGTAAATTCCTTGTTTGTGTGAACTTACATGCAAATAAAGCTCTATCTGATTCTAAACACTCGTCCAGAATTTAACATGCAGGCTACGGATTTACAATCCACACCCTACTATGTTAGCATGCAGAACAAGCTAACTCCACAATGTTAGCACGCAGGCTTGTAACAAGCTTACTCCACTATTAGCATGCAGATGTGTAACACGGTAACTCTACTATATTAGCATGCAGGCTTGTAACAAGCTAATCTCAATGTGTTCAAATGCATGTGTGTAACAAGCTCCACACTGTTAGCATACAGGGATTTAACATGTTAACTTTACTACGTTAGCTTTCTTACTCTTCTTTGTTAGCATGTAGGCATGTAGTAAGGTAACTCCCCTAAGTTAGCATGCAAGCTTGTAACAATCTTACTCCACTATTAGCATGCAGACGTGTAACTAGCTAACTCTACTTAAGTAGCACGCATGCTTGTAACAAGCTAATCTCAGTATGTTCAAATGCATCCATGTAACACAATAACTCCACACTGTTAGTATGCAGGGGTGTAACATGCTAACTTTCCTATATTAGCATGCAGGCTTGTAACAAAACAACTTTTCTATGTTAGCATGCAGGAGTGTAACAATGTAACAAGCTAACTTCTCTGTGTTAGCATGCATGAGTGCAACAAGGTAACACGCTAATTCCACTATGTTAGCATGCAGGCTTGTAACAAGCTACCTCCAGCTTGTTAGCATGCAGTCTAGCTAGTGTCTGAGGCGTGTGAGGAATGATGTGGTGGTGGGGGGGGGGCCTTCCATGAATCAGCACCTGTAGTATAACACTGCGTTAACATTAAAAGGATGGCGGGAAAGAGAGAGAGAGGAAGGAATGAAGAGCAAGCAAGGTAGAGAATGAAGAAGATAAGCAAAAGGAAGTGAGATCGAAGGGAGAGAGACGGGCAAGGAAGGAGGAGGGGTTTGGGGTGGACAGACCAGACAGTGCACTCACACCTGCAGACAGATACTAACGCCTCCCTCTCTCCTCCCTTTCTCCTCTTTCCGCCCTCTCTCCTCCCTCTCCTCAGCAAACATGTGACCAGGAGTAAGAGAGTGGAGGACTAGGTTAGGTGAGTCCAGGTTAGAGTGTGTTGGGTGCTGTCTGGGTGTGTATATGTGTGAGTGTGTGTGTGTGTATATGTGGGTACTCACCCTCATAGTTGACTATGATGATAGCCAGCATGTAATCCTTTCCCAGCATGGTAGAGGTACTCCTGTCCACCTGCTTAACTGTGACACATTCCACTCCTCAAAGCTCCCACGTCACCAAGACAACTGCCCTTCTCTCTCTCTCTCTCTCTCTCTCTCTCTCTCTCTCTCTCTCTCTCTCTCTCTCTCTCTCTCTCTCTCTCTCTCTCTCTCTCTCTCTCTCTCTCTCTCTCTCTCTCACACACACACACACACACACACAAACACACCCTCACACACACATTAATGCTGCTCGCAATGACTGCACTCAGAGCCAGGCATACACTCACATGCCAAAAGGATTAAAATCTACTCCACTCTCTTTCTCAATACCTCTCTCGCAATCTCTCTCTCCTCCTTCCTCTCTTTCTCCCTGAGCAGTCCCGGCACTGTTGTTCTCTCTCTCTCTCTCTCTCTCTCTCTCTCTCTCTACCCCTCTACTCTATCCTTTCTCTTTCTATCTCTTTCCTCTGATCTATCTCTCCATCGGAGCTGGAGGGATGCTGCTTGTTTTATGGCTGCTGTCTCTCTTTCCGCTCTTTGCCTGTATTGTGTTCCACGATGCCTGCAGCTCTCTCTCCCCTCCTCTCTGCCTCCACCCCTCTCTCTCTCTCTCTCCTCCTTCTCCTGCTCGCTCCACCCTCTCTCCCTCCACATATACCCACCCCTCGCAAGGAGAAAACAGGACAGGAGAGAAGCTCCAAAGAACAGCGGTCTCCTCCAATGCAGACTGGAACTAAAGTAGACCATCCCCCCAGACATGACTAATGACATGTAGTGCGTATACGTGTGTATATATGTGTTTGTAAGCAAATGAAGGATAATAGGATTTAATTCAATTTGCCTTGCACCCATGCATGTATGTGTGCGTCTGTGTGTGTGTGGTGGAACCTGTTTTTGTTATGGCCTCTGTGGTAAACACATCCAATGTCCTGGGAGGAAGAGAGAAAGCATGAGAGACAGAAAGGCATCATATTTTAACTTTATACAGACCATAAACATGATAAATCACAGGTATATAACATCTGGATTTTGAGATTTAGAGATTGTTAAAATCCCAAACAGCAAACAGACAGGAGAGATGGATGGATGGGTGAACAGGGGGTGGATGCATGGGCTGTGGATGTGTCTGTGATCCAACATTTGATAGAAAGCTATCCTGTCTGTAAAGCTGTGAGGTCCACCTTAATCAAAATCCCAGCTCCGTCACCGGTATTGCCACCGCCACCGGCCTGCTCCCCGCTTGCATCATCCTCCCACCTCACTTCCCCGTTACCTTGACAACCGCTACCCGCTCGCGCGTCAGAGAAGGAGGCTGAGCTTTGAAGCGAGGTAACGACAAACTGAACAGTGCAGGTGCAGCTGTACAGTAATGTATGCTTTAAGCTACTGTTAAAACATGTCAACAACATAGAGTAGCCGTTCTTCGGAAACCTTCCCTAAATTATAACTTGTAGAGCATGAGTCAGAATGGCGTAAATAAAACACAGGAAACGAGAGATATGGGAGAGACGCGGTTTGTCAGCCACACCACTCGGGCAGGACAATTAATCGAGACCAGATGTGCAGTGATTCGCAGACATGTCGAACGACAAGGTTAGTGGCATAGAGGCGAGGGAGAAGAGTTCAAATGAACTCTTTAAAGTCGCTCTATGAACGCCTGTGTATTTGTCCTCTATCTATCCGGTATGGTCAACAGTCTGTCGGGTGTGACTGTTATTTTTACGGTAGTTTAACTTTAAGCTAGCTAGCTGAACTACTCGCTAGCATAAGTTAACGCGTTAGCTTGTAATGTATCCTGGGAAATTTGCATTGCCCGATTACTAGAACTAGCAGTAACGAAACGATAATAACTGCAGCGATAGGCGCGTTGTCTTTGTCATTTAGAAATTCTAGTGTCTTCTGCCTTTGAGACAACTTGTAGTAATGTGTGGTAATTTAATAGTGTGACGACTTTTTTTCCCATGAGCTTGGTTGTACAGTCACTGACTCATAGCTGTTAGCTTGCCAGCCAAGTCTGAAGTAATCGATGCCAGAATGTTGTGGGATGACTTTTTATGCTCTACGTGCGCACACACTCTTCAGTATATCAGTATAGGTCTACTGATATATTTTAAAGGACTTTAAAGGCCTACTGATATACTCAGAGTATATATATATATAGTCAAGGAACTTGACAGGCACATGTTTAATGTGTCTTGTGGACTGACTGGGGATGTTATGTTAGGATTTGAAACGTGTGTTTTTTGTACCCAAGAGTATGGAAGCAAAGAATATAAAAACTTCTAGACTCTTTCATTGTACTGAGTATGGTTGCTTCTTATTGGCTAGAAGTGTATCCTGTGTACTGAGTGTGGTTGCTTGTGACTGGCCAGAACCCCCTGAACAAGTTGAGGGATCTAGCGGATCTAAAGGACCAGCTGGAGGACATCCAGAGACGTGTGGAGGATGAGGTGCAGGCTGGGGTACCACAGGTACTGCTGGAACGCTCTACACTCACTCACACATGCACACACACATCCTTATAGCCACACACACACACACACCCTGGCCTCGGGGTATTGGCAGAGCAGTACTACACAGTAATGTTCTAGGAATGCACAAACACACAAATCATACACACACATAGATACCACACACACACACACTCTGACTCCAGGGTACAGACAGAGCAGGTATTACTACACACACACACACGTTCCATACACACAGTCTGATATTCAACCTAACCATAAGCAGCATTCAGCTTTGTTGTTGACTCATTTAAGAAGGTTAGCTGTAGTAGCCACAAGTTTTACTGTATCTAACATGTAGCCTTCATTTTGCTCTTCTTGTAACCAACCTATCACGGAGGATGAGACACATCCATGGATTATCCATGAGTCTTTGTTTATTTAACCTTCTCATGGACACAGACATGGGGCAAGCTTTTGCAAACTGAATGCATGCATGGTCAATGGCAAGATTAGGATCAGGATTTCCCGCAGCACTTTTCAGTTAAGGCGGCCGCCTAAGCAACACACGCCTGCCGCCTTGACTACGTCGTCAAATAAACAAAAACCAAACCGTGACCAACGCCAGTCTCCCTTCTCTGCAGAACGCACTAGTCTATTGCACAAACTACCCCCGCCCGGTCTGACGGCAAACCCCACTCTACCACCTTAACGAACACATTTTCATCGGAAAAACCCTGGTAATCATGTATAATTTCACAAAATGAAATATATTATTGTGCGAACTTGGTTTTACGATTGACCGCTCACATGTTCCAGGGTTTCACGCAGAAAATGTGCCGTCAGACCGGGCGGGGGGGGCTAGTTTGTGCGATAGACTAATGCGTTCTGCAGAGAAGGGAGACTGGCGTTGGTCACGGTTTGGATCGCTATCACTATAAAAAAATAGACAATGTAGTTAAGGCGGCAGGTGTGTGTTGCTTAGGCGGCCGCCTTAACTGAAAAGTGCTGCGGGAAACCCTTTGTTCTAAGGAGCTCCCATAAAGAGGAACAGTTAGGGTTCTGTTGCAATACGTGACAAGTTACTGCCTAGTTACCGCTAGTCCTATGAAATGAACTTCCATGTTGTGATGATGTCTTTGCCTCAACCTTTAAATTTTTCACATAGGAACTAACATGTAGCCTCTGTAGTCTGGCCTCCCCATTACAATATAGTTCCTCCTCCTGTCCACAGGGGGGCAGTGTGCTGGCATCCCCCTTCCTGAAGGGCTTCCTGGCCGGCTACATTGTAGCCAGGCTACGTTCCTCTGCCGTCCTGGGCGTCGCCATAGGAACTTGCACCGGCATCTTCGCCGCCCAGAACTTTGAGGTGCCGAACATAGAGCAGACTCTGAAGGACTACGCCAGCATGCTGAGAGGACCCAAGTGAGACCAAGCAGGCGGAGAGAGGAGATACTGCGTCTTCTCCTCCTAGGAGGAGGAACTGTGTGTCATTGAACCATCTTGACCTTCTCTGGAATCTCTGAACCGGGAACTCCCGCCTCCACTCCCTGCCCAACCCCCCAACCCCTCCGACTCTAAGTTTGCACTTGTTGGGTTTGAACTGTAAGAGAAGGTGACGTGTATTGTTGGGTGGAATGTCTCTTTAAAGAGAGCTGTGAGGTGTGTGTCTGGCTGGTTAATGTATCGTTTCATTCATCTGTGCAATCATTTCTCTCTCTCTGTGCAATAGCCTCTGGGCTTGTCTGTCGCTTGTTTTATATATCAACTGGACATTATGTTGTTGTCATTGTTGTTTTGGGAAAGCGGGATGTTTGGGAAGGAAGCGTTTTTATTTTAAACATTTTATGTAAACAGTGTCTCATCTCCACCTGCTTCACCTGGCTAGCTAGCAATAATAACTATACATTATAACATTAAAGCTGCATCATTAAAACAAGGGTACTATTTCCATATACCCTACCCAGCAATTATATATCCCCTCCTCCCCGCTAGCAGTGGGGTGTCAGGGGGTGGGGAGAGCCATGCTGAGAGGCCCTCTTCGTCTATGATGTCACACACAAGTCTGAGCCAGTGTGTACACGTTACTACAGTGGCATCTGGTGGCCAAAGCACGCCACTGCAGCTATGTTATACATAAGATGTTATCCATTTAGAAAATGCTTGGATCCAAAAAGGGATGCACAAATAGTGCACATAGAAAATCAAAGGTCAGAAGTGCATAGTTCTAATAGTATTTTGGTTATCAGAGTCAAGGATCAAAGAAAAGTCTACTGTTCCTGGCCATGTGGCCTAGGTGAGAGTGCAGACTTGAATCCAGATGAGTCTGTTCTCAGTTGAACTTGATCTTCTTCTTCTGTCATGAAGTAGCTGTTCCATTAGAGGAAGTCTTTGTTCCTGCCTGTTTGCATGCTCTATCAGTTACTGTACGACTGACTCAGTCTCTTTCTCAGTTTCTTTATATTATATTGGAAGAGTTTTTTTGTTTGTTTTGGTACTCTGTATTAAACTTGAATTCTATCAAGGTTCTTGAATAAAGTGTTTTTAACACAGCTAAGTGGCAGTTAATGATCTATGTGACTTGAATAATAATGGATTCACTTAGCAGCCACTGTTATTTAAAGTGACATACAAATGTGGAATGAAACCTGCAACCTCGGATGCTAATGCTCCACCACTGAGCTATACCCGCCACCCCCAACCTGGTGGTAAGTGTTGCAGAGATGGTTTAGGTTTCGGGTGTGAGGACTTCCTGGTAAGATGCAGGATGGGGGGTTCCCATGTCTTCTTTACAGGATTGACTAGAAAGGAGACTGCCTTCTCTCTCTTGTTCTCTCACACACACAGACACTATATGTGTCTAGTCAGGCAGGACTAGAAAGGTGGCTAGGTTGAATACATCAAGGCTGAGACAAAAAACATTTGAACGTTTGGATTTCATGGCATCAGCAGTGACTTTTTACCTTTAGCAGCAGAACCCTAAATTATGGTCATAGGTCATCAAGGGATGTGTCTCATATATGGATCTTGGAGTGTGGGCATGGCCTGAACGAAACAGTAGGTAACACAGTAACACTGATCGGAACGTGAATGTGTTGTCACATGATTCTTATAACACTCATTGATGTGACTCAAGTCACATCAACTCATGTTTTTTATTGATTACAGACAGTATTGGGGGTACAAAGATTACATTTGTCTGTAACGCAGTAATGTAACGCATTAGGTTCTGTTGCTAAAGGTTGGGTATAGCTCAGTGGTGGAGCATTAGCATCAGATCAATAAGACTGAAGGATGGGTGGTACATTTAGTCATCTAACATGCTCTTATCCAGAGCAACTTACAGTAAGTACAGGGACATTCCCCCGAGGCAAGTCAACATCATTTTGCACGGCCGGGAATCGAACTGGCAACCTTCATATTACTAGCCCGATTCCCTAACCGCTCAGCCACTTGACTCCCTAGAGTTTCTTAGAATCCTGCCAGCTTTTCTGAGGCATCGTGTGTGTGGTAGGTGTCCTATAGGGCAGGGAGCTTCCTGCCGATGATGAACTCAGAAGACCTGACCACACTACGTAGGGCCTTGCGGTCCCTGTCTGTGTAGCTCCCATACCACACTGTGATGCAACCAGTAAGAAAACTCTATAGTGCATCTGTAAAAGTTAATGAGGATGACCGAGTCCATGCCAAACTTCTTCAGTCTCCTCAAGAAGAAGAGGCGTATCCGGGCCGCTTTGACCACCTTGTCAGTGTGAGCAGACCAGGTAAGCTCATTGCTGATGTTCACCCCTAGGAACCTGAAGCAGCTGACCTTTTCCACTATGGATCCGTTGATGTGTAGGGGTGCATGCTCTTCCTCCTGCCGCCTCCTATAGTCCACAATCATCTCCTTGGTCTTACTGACGTTGAGAGAGAGGTTATTGTCCTGACACCATGATATCAGGGTATCAACCTCCTCTGTAGGCTGACTCATCACTGCCAGAGATGAGGCCCACGATGGTTGTGTCATCAGCAAACTTAACACTTAACTTAACGCTCTGGATAAGAGTGTCTGCTAAAAAAGGACTAAATGTAAGGAGGTTGGAGCTGTTGGTTGCCGCACATGAACAAGGAGAACAGGAGAGGGCTGAGCACACAGCCCTGGGGGGTGTCTGTGTTGGTGATCAGTGTGGATGAGGTGCGGTCACCGATTCGCACAACCTGTGGCCTTCCCGTTAGGAAGTTGAGGATCCACTTGCAGAGGGAGGCGCTTAGTCCCAGGTGTGATGATGTGTGTCTGCTCCCTAGCGCCATCCTGACGGCGTGGCATCTGTAGCGTTCAAGGAGCCGGAGGACGCAGACGTGTGCCAGGTGGCTCTGGAGGGGCGCTGGCTCGGGGGACGCAAGCTGTCGGCCCAGCTCTGGGATGGAACCACAGACTATAGGTGTGTATCTGTGTGAAAGAGTGTATCTGTGTGAAAGGGTGTGTGCTGAGAGAGAAATAATAGATATATATCACAGGTATAACTGATTTCTAGTTTATTAACCAGCCCTGAGTGTTTCAATCTTGTCTGGTGCTAGTTTTGATTGCATTCTTCCTCTCCTTAGTAATTCATTGGTCTGGGAATTTACACCATCTGAGGGCAGGGCATGCATAAACAATTATTCTAGATTAGTGAAATTATCTTTAAGGTTTTCTTTCCCCTCCCTTTCGAAACAGAACCCAAGTGTGGAAGATGTGAACAGACCATGATTATTTCTGGAGTTTACTCTGTAGTTTTAACCTTTGTCTCATCCAACTGTCATGCTTTTGAAAATAAAGGTGTGCAAACAGTACCCTGGCAGTGTGGACATATGTGTGTTCTTATATTTCACTGTGCAAAAACAATGGAAAACTTAAAACGGAACAGTTTTGTGTGTCTACCGATGCACAAACAAGGTTAATTGGATGTGCTTGCCTTTGGCAAGGCAGAAGCTATATTCTTCGTAAATCTTTGCACTAGATAGACAATGTCGGTGTCAAAATGTTCGTCTTGGTCCCGATTGCGTTGCTTGTATTCGCACGAATGTTCCTTTTGACGGTTTAGGCATCATTTTAGCTTTTGTGGAGAAAAGTGAAGCTAATGGTGGCTAACAAGCTAGCAACAGTCACTAACGTCACACCGTCACAAACTCATGCGTGATTACCCATAGTAGAACATTAGTTTATCAGCTCTTTAACTTCTGGGAGATAGCTACCTAAAACTTCAAAACAGCTGCAGAAGGGCTACAGGCCAAGTCCAGGATGATAACATGTAGCTAGCTATGTTTCCAGGCTGTGATATTAACACCCTCTATTTGTGTACGCCCTTCCAAAGCTTGTTGTATTTGCCAGTTTTCCAGAAATACATTTCAAGCTTATAAGCTTGAAAGCTTATACAAGCTTTGGGGGGCATATTTTCAGTTTGAAGGTGGTACTAGATTCCAAGGAAGATACTACCAGTGACAACGTTGTTAGAATCAGCTGGTTTCAAAGGGGGTTCTTTATTAATAAATGCAATGAGAAAATGTTTTAAAAAAAATATCCCTAGAAGGAAAAAACTTGAGGGTAAGTTTAAGTCATAGGCCTAATATAGGTTAGGACCATTTTTACACAATTGTTTTGATGCAACTGTTTCTACTATGTTAGGCTTCCATAAAGCCTATCACCATAAACATTCAAATATATATTATCTATGTTACATATGATTTGATATGTACTATTCCAATATATAGATATTAGTGTCATGTCTTTGAAATAAAGACACTGTATTCTATTTCATTTTCTGTCATTTGGGAGTGAGGTAAACAAAGAAACCACTTTACTGTCAATTATAAGTGAACATAAGTGTTCTCTACTGGATGGATAGATTAGACAGACAAAAACAGAGCTAGTTAGTCAACCATCTGCTAAGCGACCATAGAGATTCACACTATAGCTAACAGTATGTTCAGAGATCATGTGACAGATAAATACATGGGTCAGCTGATGAGGGGCTTTTGAGTGTTAACTGTCGCGACATCTCCATGGCTCGCTCGTCCTCCTCTCCTGATGGACAGGTGCATTTACACACCTTTCGCTTTTTACACCTATGAGAAGGAGAGGGATTTTGTTTTGAACACTTGGCTAAAACACTCTTCAAAAGCTGGCTTTGAGACACTGGAGACTCATGGCATCAAGTGTTTCCTGATGTACTTATTTACATTTAGTCATTTAGCGGACGCTCTTATCCAGAGCGATATTTAATCCACAGATGGACTGTAATCATGTTAGGAACTAAACCTCTGCAGTGGTTAAAGTACTTAAATAATTTCTGAAAGTACTTAAATAAGATCTGAATTATTTCTCTGAATCTTTATAAAGGAGACACTGAAACACAGTTACAGAAGTTCAACAGCAGGGGGAGTGAGAAGATCCATTCATAAAATAAAGATTTAGTGCCCATCCTGCAGTTACTGTATTCAGCCAGTGGATGCCGTTTTCCTCCTACCCAGGGAAGCTCTGCATGTGGTCGACGGTGTCGGGAAGAGGCACGCCGTGGCTCTCTGGCAGCAGCAGACTGAGCAGTCCGGACAGAATGGTCAGACCACCTATCAGGATGTTGGGAAGGGACTTGGAGTACTCCCCTGAAACACAGTGTGAGAGAGAAGAAAACCCAGATATAGATCAGAACAACAATAGATGGACAAGGAGGAGGGAGAGAGAGACGAAAAGGAAAAGAGAGGCGAGAGAGAAGGAGAAAAAGAGACATGCAAAGTAGACATACAAAGTAAAAGTAGAAGAAATGATTCTACAAAAGAAACACTAATCACTATTATTTTTTTGGAAACTGTCAAAAGATAGAACATTCTGCAACCCCTTTCAGGTGACAGGATATAACCCACCCTTTTACAAGAGAGCCTTTTTTGGAATCTCCTTATATACTATGATTACATGATTGCCTCACCTGTTTCACATCACCTTTGTAAATCAACTTGTCACATTGCTATTAGTCCTGAATGGCTCCTGTCCCAACTTGTTTGGAATGTGTTGCATGCATCAATATCAAAATAAACATTTACCTAAAACTATGCAGCTGATAAGGTAACACATAAAATACATAGTCTTTATATATTTTTTTGTTTAAATACAAAAAGTATTTAAACAAACTACATTTACAAATCACTTTAAAACAAATACAAACTCTGTTTTTATTAGCATTTTCCATACTGTCCCAAC
The DNA here is from genome assembly GCF_038355195.1 of Osmerus mordax. Lineage (NCBI taxonomy): Eukaryota > Metazoa > Chordata > Actinopteri > Osmeriformes > Osmeridae > Osmerus > Osmerus mordax. Next base: position 9,236,672 of record NC_090074.1, read on the forward strand.
TTTTTTCGGAATTGTGGTTGTCCACAACAGACAGAACAGAACATTCTACAACCAACCCAGGTATATGAAGTACGGCGCTGAGATGCTGCCAATGCGGGATGCCATGGAGCACACCCCCACGGCTGTGTTTCTCAGGACAGTGGGGTAGAGCTCCGCTGTGAAGGCGTACAAGATGGAAAAAGCCACCGTCACGCCATACTTCCCGAACATTTCCAGAGTTGTGGAAATCCAGCTCTGGCCTGAAGAACAGATTACAGAGAGAAAGGCCAACGTGGGGATGAGATCAGGTGTGGAGTCTGAGACCTGGAGCTATGAGCTGTGACTCAAGGGTAGTCTCACCTGGAGGTAGGAGGTGGGTAAAAAACAACATCACTCCTCCCAGGAACTGTGTCCAGCAGAGGGAAGGCCGTCGTCCGCAGAAGCGGAACAGGAGCCAGGCCAGCAGGTAGGCCGGTACCTCGATGGTCGCCGACACAAAGCAGTTGAGGTAGGAGCTGCCATGAAGGTTGGACGTGTTGAGGGACAGGGCAAAGTAGCCGATGGACATGACAGTCCTAGACAGAGACGAAAGGGGGGTTGGTAAGGGATAAAGGGATGAAGGGTGTGAAGGTGATGGATGGAGGGATGAAGGGGGTAGGTAAGGGATAGAGGGATGAAGGGGGGGTTGGTAAGGGTGGTCCGAGATAAAAGGGAGAGAGGGCTGTGTGACTATGTTACAGGCTGGGTTTGGAGGTTGGGGCTGAGGCTTGGGTAGAGTTAGAGCTATGGCTGAGAGTAACACTAGGGCTAGGGCTAGATTGGTCTGGAGGTCAAGTATGGAACAGGCCTGAGGCTAGGGGTAAAGAAGTCTGGGAAAAGCTGAGGCCAGGGCTAGGGGTAGAGAAGTCTGGAAGCTGAGGCTGGGACCAGGCTAAGGCTGAGGCTCCAGGAACATCTGGGTGCTCTGTGTTTGTTGCCGGCGACTCGGGCGTCTGAGGGGCATCTGAGGGACTCACCAGACAATCCACAGGGTGACTGAGACCCAACAGATGTTTCTAGAACGCAACAGGTCACAGATGTTGTAGGTTTCTAACTTCCCAGACGCCAGCTCCATCTAAACACACACACATATACGCACAAATGCACACACACAACCACACACACACGTACAGGACTCCG